>NC_089490.1:376559637-376734637 GCF_036850765.1 Saccopteryx bilineata | reverse complement strand
TCCTAAAGGTCCATAAAATATTTAAGAAACAAGAAAGCCACATAGCTCCTTACTCTTGGGGATGTACTGCTAGTGGGAACACCCTAAGCTAACTTGTTTGAAAATAGCAGTAAGTTATTACACCATGTCAGTTTCGCACAGAAAAAGCATTACATTATATCATTCAGAAACATACAGCATCCTGGTAAAAGGTTGGCTGGGCCCTACTATTATAATCATAATTTAATCAAGTTAAAAAATTAAGTCATAACAATTTGCAGTTCATTTTCCTTTAGACTTGTCTGGAGTATCTCAGGAAGTCTCCTAGATACAAGAAGTTTACAGATAAATTCCTGAAAAATTACGTCTAAATATAGTGTTATGAGATGAGATGCACTATTGGACTTATACTTAAATGAATTCTATTATAAACCTTTTATAAATATTCTCTTAATGTTTTTATAACTCCATATTTAAAAACTATGTAGCATACTCAGACAGACGTTTCCCAGTACTCGAGGAAAAGGACTTGCCAAAGCACAGAGGATGAAATGAGAGGGTCGAGACACACTCCGATCTGCTAAGCTGGAGCTCACGGTAATATTCTTTCCAGGAACAGAGGCATCCTGGGAAGATCATGATACTCACAGGACAAAAGGAATGGGCTCTTCTGGGTCTAGAGGATCAATGTTACATTTAATGTGGTGACGTGTGTTCTCAAAGTTGTGCCATTTGGAAAAAAGCAGGTCAAAGAGAGCACATAGGCAAAACTTCAGTTTTTCCATTGTCCATGCAGCAGGGCAGGGTTCTATTTCCCTACCATTGGAGAAGCTGCTGTGTGATTTGCTGGGAGTTAGGTCATAAATAGTTCAACCCAAGAAAGGTGGAAATATGGGCGTCTGCCATTTAATTATGGCAGTCAGGCTCATCGATATTTCTGATGACTTCATACAGCCATAGGCTGACAAATAAATACAAACTACTCAGGCTTGTAATAAGCAAACACTTAGGAAAGGTTTAACACTACAGGGAAAACGACGTGACTGGTGCATGAGAGCAAGCAGTGATAAAAACAGAGCAATAGGCTGTTTTGTATGTAGCAGAGGTTTGTAAGAAGATATGGTTTCCATAGTAGTAGAGTTATACATTTCTGGTAGCTTTGGAGAAGGAAAGTGGCTTCTTATCTCAGACACCTTTTATGATAAAACTTTTTAAAAATGAAAAGTGAGTTTGAATATACATAAATATACATTTTTCTTACCCCCATAAGGTAAGGCTAATGTTACTATAACAGCTCCAGTCAGTCATTAGGGATAGGATCAAATTTTTTTTTTTTTTTTTTGTATTTTTCTGAAGCTAGAAATGGGGAGAGACAGTCAGACAGACTCCCGCATGCACCCGACCGGGATCCACCCGGCATGCCCACCAGGGGCGATGCTCTGCCCACCAGGGGGCGATGCTCTGCCCCTCCCGGGCGTCGCTCTGTTGCGACCAGAGCCACTCTAGCGCCTGGGGCAGAGGCCAAGGAGCCATCCCCAGCGCCCGGGCCATCTTTGCTCCAATGGAGCCTTGGCTGCGGGAGGGGAAAAGAGAGACAGAGAGGAAGGAGAGGGGGAGGGGTGGAGAAGCAGATGGGCGCTTCTCCTGTGTGCCCTGGCCGGGAATTGAACCCGGCACTTCTACACGCCAGGCCGACGTTCTACCGCTGAGCCAACTGACCAGGGCCAGATCAATTATTTTTAAGCACAGTATTCTTGTAGAATTATACGTTAAATATTCACAGCACCTCAAAGAAAGGAAAGATTGAAAACTTAAATTCTCTAATTTCCCTTTATACTAGAGGAAAATGTGAATGGGGAAGAATTTTTTGATTTGTAAATTAATTACTTGGGAGAAGGATTAATTCATTATGTAGGCACACTAGGTGCTATTTGTTTTACAGTTACCACTATAATAACAGTTTTTCAACACGTATAGTCATCTCAATAAAATCATTAAGCAATTTTGTTAATTTTCACTGAAGAGAATGGCAGGTGAAAGTAAGTCACAAGCTGATATCCAGCAATAAGAAGACAAGATAGGTATTGTAACATGACATGGACTGGTTATTTAAGATCTTTAAGTGTTATTTTTATCAATTAAAAGTTCCACCTCCTTCTCAACATATGATTAACAAAATAATAAAAATCAAAGCTTAATCATATCATCTAAAATGTTTAGTATGAGTCGAGGTCTAGCACTACATCCTCTGATACATGGTGCCCGATAAAACTTGTGCTGGGTAAAAAAAGTGCAAACGCAGGAAACTTTCTAGGCTGGCAACTTCTGTGGTCAAAATAGCTAGTCTCGTTGAAACAAAGAGTGGGTGCAATCACCATCCACAAAACCTTGGATTTACAATCTTAACTTTCTACAAGTCTACTTATTGATATCAACAACCATTAACCTCCCAGCTATGTCATTACACACCTCAAACAGACCCATGGCTGCATTAATAAAGAACAAACATGAGTGAGTCTGGGATGTTATAATAGCTCCCTGAGGAACTTACCTAGAGGTAGACTAGACCATAGGATGGGATTGTGAACACTCTCTGAGATTAGAAGGTGAAAACCTAGTTCAGGGGTCCCTAAACTTTTTACACAGGGAGCCAGTTCACTGTCTCTCAGACCGTTGGAGGGCCGGACTATAAAAAAAACTATGAACAAATTCCTATGCACACTGCACATATCTTATTTTAAAGTAAAAAAACAAAACAGGAACAAATACAATATTTAAAATAAAGAACAAGTAAATTTAAATCAACAAACTGACCAATATTTCAATGGGAACTATGCTCCTCTCACTGACCACCAATGAAAGAGGTACCCCTTCCGGAAGTGCGGCGGGGGCCGGATAAATGGCCTCAGGGGGCCGCATGTGGCCCACGGGCTGTAGTTTGGGGACCCCTGACCTAGTTAGAGTAACATGAAGTTGTATTGGAAGACTTTTACAACCACATTGTAAAATAACAACATTGACAGTAGTGTGACTTGGAATGAAATATAATATTTACCAACAATGTGAAACATAAAAGTACTTAATCATGTCCTGAATTCTTGTAGATAATCATAATGACCAGGGAGGGAAAACAGAGAACTCAAAACTAGAAACAAGGAGCAATGGTAAGTCATAGACTTTGATTTCTTATCTGAAGCCAAAGACATGACAAACGCTTTTCTAGCACATAATCTGTAATAAATTCTGTTACTTTGTTTGTTTGTTTTAAAATGATAAATACAGCAGACATTATTATAGAAACACAATAAACTGTTAACCTCTACTTCTATGAGCCCCCTCCCCCCCTTTTAAACCAGTGCGTTTCTGTTTCTTACATAAAAGTTTGAGCAAACAGGCCTGGCATCTTGTGTAATGAATCTTATCAAGCCCAGGATTTTTTAAATCACATTCAAGTGGCATTTGGAAGTACTTCACCTCTGACAAAGTTTAGTGTGCATGTATGCACACGCATGAGTGTTTTCAACTTCAGAAAATGAGCGCTGAAGAGGGACACTGAATAAACCCAAGAGCTTATTAACCAGTGCTCCTTGTCATCTCCTTAAAGGAACATCAGAAGCTCAAGAGCTTCTGTAAGGACGAGTGGAACTAAAGATGTGGAGCATATTGTGTGTAAGAGGAACAGTATGCTTATTTGTCAGCTTCCAAGCACCAGGCTGTGGCTCTGGGTTACTGTTACTAAAAATACCGAGCTTGGCTTGGTAGATGTGAATAAGTCTAAGTCTGATTTGAAAAGAATATATTGAGGTAAAAATGTAACCCTCTTTCACTGGCCTAAGGCTTCCCCTGTTTCCCCTGAGAAAGTTTCTTTTTACTGCAGCCTAAGTAGACCCCAAACTCAGGGGTTAATTTATTTAACCTTTTCTACGGCTTTCCACACTCTGGGGCTAGCAAATAAATACCAGTTAAACTTCTCAGTACATTATAAAGAGGAAGCATATAAGTAAATGGGATGTCTATTTTGATGTCTTTGTTTAAGATGGTACATATTTTTAAAACATACTTCTTGATGCAACTTACAGAGTTCACTAGATGAGCAGATTCTCTGAAGGTTAAAATGAGACAAGCATCCCACAGTCTCAGTTGGCTCAGTAACATGTTAACCGGAATAGTTTATGTCAAAGTGGATAGCTTTTAAATATTGCTCAGTTAATTGATATTAATGTTTCATCTAAATCAAAGAACAAGCAGAAAATGGAGTAAAATAAATCAATTGCACACATATGTAAGAGCTTGAAGTTCACAGAATTAAAGGAGAAAAATTAGGGAAAAGTTTATTTGCTTACTATTTATATAACTTAAAATCCTCCCTTTCTCAACAAACATTTATTGAACACCTGCTATGTGGCAGGCGACAAGCTAGCTGCAGCCACCGGGAGTCCTTGTCCTCAAGTAGGTTCTGTGAAGGAGTTTCATACCAGGAGCCGAAGTCACTGTGTGACTTAGCAGACAGGGAGGGGTTCTGAAGAGCAGGTAGTGCTCCAGTTGAAGAGAAAGGGTAAGTTAGAGTCAGGCAGTCAGACTCTCACGAGAAGAAAACAAACAGCAACTGCAAGGTCGAAGCTGGGTGTGACGAGCAGGCTGGCTTGTCCCGTAGGATTGGAGTTCAGGGTTTGTGCAAGGAGGGGTGTGAAGATAAAGATGAGAACAAGGGAGGGGCTGAACACGTAAGGTTTCATTCGGAAGGCAATGGTGAGCCAGGGAAGGATTTCAGAGAAGTGATGGGGTCAGATTTACCCCCTGAAATTATTACGCAGGTAACACCAGTTTCCTACATTATGTTAGTTTCAGGTTCTCAACAGTACAATTCAACATCTGTTTGTAGCACCTTGTGTTCTCCACCAAAAATCTGGTTTCTGTCACCGTACAACTGTACCCCTTTATCTGTCTCCTCCTCCCTCCGCTCACCTTCCCTTCTGATGACCACCCATCTGTTTTCCTTTATGAGTTTGCAACATTTATAATTGTGTCTGCCAGAGGGTGGCTTTCTAGTTCCCTTCTTCCCCCCTTCCTTCTGCACTTATTACTTTATTAGATCAAATTTACGTCAGAATGGACTTATTTTACCCTTGAGGCTAAAAATGGAGACTATCATTATTTTGTGGCTCAAATCGTTTTCGCTTTGGTCATTAGGAGTTCCTTCATGTTGGATCCTGTTTTCATTTAACATGGCCTCAGTGTTTTCATAAAGCTTTTCCTAACTTTCTGAACCAAGATGTTCAGCCTCATCTTCTATTTTCCCTCCTGTGGCCCTGGTCAAGCACTCCTCCTGGGAGCCCTGGCTTCTCTTATTGGAAAATGGTGTTCACAGACTGAGATCTGGCGGTAGGCGTGCCCACTGTTAGAGAGGCAGCATTGCTCAGCCCCAGGAGAGCGCAGTCCTAAGGCAGGTTGGTAAGGGGAAGCCTCTGAGGAGGCCATCCCAGCAGACATGAGGGAAGCGAAGGAAAGAGCAATGCACACCTGGGACAGCTTTGCAAGAGGAGCGTACAGCGAGTGCACATCACAGGGGGAAGAAAGCACACACTTGGCAGGGAACAGCACGATGAGTGTGGCGAGACAGACTGGGGGTGTGGGTCAGGACTGCAGCTGCAGAGGCGGGGAGAAGGGGCTAGATCTGGTGCATGTGGATATTATATGGAAATAGTTCAAGCATGTAGAAGACTCAGAAAATAACATGAAACACCCACGCAGTCATCACTAAACTTCAGCACATTCCAACATTTGGCCATATCTGAACTAGAATAAAAGGGTAGCGGAGACCCTCGTGCACCCCTCACCAGTCCAAGCCTCTCCGGAGGGAAGCACTAGATAGATTGGATGCTCATTCTGCTCGTGGACACTTTTAACTATACTGTTCAAAAAATTAGGGGGCATTGCAAAATGAATATGAAGGGATTAAAAAAAAGCATTTGATTTTTTTGTTTTTTATTAAACAAGAACATCAGAAAAGCAAATGACAAGCCAAAGAAAGTTGTTCAATTATGCAAATGAGATGCAAAACCAACTTTGATGTCATTGGTGGAAATGCGCTATACAAAAGGCTGAAAGTCCTGGAGTACCTGCACGTTCCCTGATCCCCCACCTTTTGTGAGCAGTGTACTACTAAATCAATATATGCAGATGGGAGGGACAAGAGTAGGTTTACAGTTGTAAGGATGCCAAACTGGGTTTATTCTTGTACTATTATTTATTAATTATTGTATTATTTTCCATACGAACGTTAAACTGACTTTGACCCCACGCCGTGCAAAAATATATACCTTGCAGATACACACACATACATGGAAATAATATATATTTTACATGTCTGAATATTTTGGTATAAATGGTCTTCCAATACATGTATCATTCTATAACTTGTTTTATTTCCTACACTCCTAGGATTTGGGGATTTATCATGTTGGTACATGTTGCTCTAGCTCATTCATTTTAAACTGCTCTATGGTAGTTAGTGCTTCATTGTGTGAATGTATAAAATTAATTACCCATCCTCTTGTTAATAAGACATTTATGTTGTTTTCAATTTTTCTGTCCTACAAGAAATGCTCTATTCGACATTCTTTTATTCTTCCTCTTGTGTCCACGCAGATGTTCCAAGATGTGAATCCAGAAGTGGAATTTCTGGGTCAAAAAATATGTATGGTATCAACACTGCAAGTCATTGCTAATTTGTCCTCAAATTAAAGTTGCAGCAATCTATAATCCCATCAGCACTGTAGGAAAGTTCCTATTTCTTTAAATTCTCACCAATTTACTTTACTGATAGACTTTTAAAAAATTGCCAATTTGACAGGTGTGACATGATAGTCATTTTAGTTTTCATTTTCCCTGGCTACCAGTGACTTAAACACTTATTCATGTTTCCCCTCCTGTGAATTAAATATGTTCCCCCCTTTATTGAGTTGTTTTTACTGAGAATGACATGCTTACTCTGGATGTTAATCTTCTCTTAGTAATGTGTATTGTGAATTCTTCACTTCTTAGTTTATGATGTCTCTCATCAACTAGGGGTTTAAAAATGTACTATGGCCGAATACTATCATCTTATTTTTTTAAGTTGGAAGAGTGCTGACATAGAGCAGAAATGTAATGTGTGAAATAAATGAAGCCCTTAAAAGACCTTTGGGTTTTGTTCTTGGCTATAGCTATATCCAGCTTAACAAACTGGTGCCAAAGCCAGCTTCCACCAGCAGACTTGTTAGAAAGTCATCATTTAAAATGTAGATATTACCGAGTTAGACTGTAAATAGTATGTATCCCTTTAAGGTGTAACCTCTTCTAATACATAAAATAAAAGATAAGAATTTGGTGATTTCCTCACCACGGACACCGTAGATATACAAAGAATTATTGTAGAATACTATGAAAAACTTTATGCCACTAAATTCAACAACCTAGAAGAAATGGATAAATTCCTAGAAAAATACAACCTTCCTAGACTGAGTCAAGAAGAAGCAGAAAGCCTAAACAGACCTATCAGTAGAGAAGAAATAGAAAAAACCATTAAAAACCTCCCCAAAAATAAAAGTCCAGGCCCTGACGGCTATACCAGCGAATTTTATCAAACATTCAAAGAAGACTTGGTTCCTATTCTACTCAAAGTCTTCCAAAAAATTGAAGAAGAAGCAATACTTCCAAACACATTTTATGAGGCCAACATAACCCTCATCCCAAAACCAGGCAAGGATGGCACAAAAAAAGAAAACTACAGACCAATATCTCTAATGAATACAGATGCTAAAATACTAAACAAAATACTAGCAAATCGAATACAACAACATATTAAAAAAATAATACATCATGATCAAGTAGGATTCATCCCAGAATCTCAAGGATGGTTCAACATACGTAAAACGGTTAATGTAATACACCATATCAACAAAACAAAGAACAAAAACCACATGATCTTATCAATAGACGCAGAAAAGGCTTTCGATAAAATACAACACAATTTTATGTTTAAGACTCTCAACAAAATGGGTATAGAAGGAAAATATCTCAACATGATAAAGGCCATATATGATAAACCATCGGCTAACATCATATTAAATGGCACTAAACTGAAGGCTTTCCCCCTTAAATCAGGAACAAGACAGGGTTGTCCACTCTCTCCACTCTTATTTAATGTGGTACTAGAGGTTCTAGCCAGAGCAATCAGACAAGACAAAGAAATAAAAGGCATCCATATCGGAAAAGAAGAAGTAAAGGTATCACTTTTTGCAGATGATATGATCCTATACATCGAAAACCCCAAAGAATCCACAAAAAGACTACTAGAAACAATAAGCCAATACAGTAAGGTCACAGGATACAAAATTAACATACAGAAGTCAATAGCCTTTCTATATGCCAACAATGAAACAACTGAGAAGGAACTCAAAAGAATAATCCCCTTCACGATTGCAACAAAAAAAATAAAATACTTAGGAATAAACATAACAAAGAATGTAAAGGACTTATATAATGAAAACTATAAACCATTGTTAAGGGAAATCGAAAAAGATATAATGAGATGGAAGAATATACCTTGTTCTTGGCTAGGAAGAATAAATATAATCAAGATGGCTATATTACCCAAAGCAATATACAAATTTAATGCAATTCCCATCAAAATTCCAATGACATTTTTTAAAGAAATAGAGCAAAAAATCATCAGATTTATATGGAACTATAAAAAACCCCGAATAGCCAAAGCAATCCTAAAGAAAAAGAATGAAGCTGGGGGCATAACAATACCTGACTTCAAACTCTATTATAGGGCCACGACAATCAAAACAGCATGGTATTGGCAGAAAAATAGACACTCAGACCAATGGAACAGAATAGAAAGTCCAGAAATAAAACCACATATATATAGTCAAATAATTTTTGATAAAGGGGCCAACAACACACAATGGAGAAAAGAAAGCCTCTTCAATAAATGGTGCTGGGAAAACTGGAAAGCCACATGCAAAAGAATGAAACTGGACTACAGTTTGTCCCCCTGTACAAAAATTAACTCAAAATGGATCAAAGATCTAAACATAAGACCTGAAACAATTAAGTACATAGAAGAAGACATAGGTACTCAACTCATGGACCTGGGTTTTAAAGAGCATTTTATGAATTTGACTCCAATGGCAAGAGAAGTGAAGGCAAAAATTAATGAATGGGACTACATCAGACTAAGAAGTTTTTGCTCAGCAAGGGAAACTGATAACAAAATAAACAGAAAGCCAACTAAATGGGAAATGATATTTTCAAACAACAGCTCAGATAAGGGCCTAATATCCAAAATATACAAAGAACTCATAAAACTCAACAACAAACAAACAAGCAATCCAATAAAAAAATGGGAAGAGGATATGAATAGACACTTCTCCCAGGAAGATTTACAAATGGCCAACAGATATATGAAAAGATGCTCATCTTCTTTAGCTATTAGAGAAATGCAAATCAAAACGGCAATGAGATACCACCTCACACCTGTTCGATTAGCTGTTATTAGCAAGTCAGGTAATAGCAAATGTTGGAGAGGCTGTGGAGAAAAAGGAACCCTCATACACTGTTGGTGGGAATGTAAAGTAGTACAACCATTATGGAAGAAAGTATGGTGGTTCCTCAAAAAACTGAAAATAGAACTACCTTATGACCCAGCAATCCCTCTACTGGGTATATATCCCCAAAACTCAGAAACATTGATACGTAAAGACACATGCAGCCCCATGTTTATTGCAGCATTGTTCACAGTGGCCAGGACATGGAAACAACCAAAAAGCCCATCAATAGATGACTGGATAAAGAAGATGTGGCACATATACACTATGGAATACTACTCAGCCATAAGAAATGATGACATCGGAACATTTACAGCAAAATGGTGGGATCTTGATAACATGATACGAAGCGAAATAAGTAAATCAGAAAAAAACAGGAACTGTATTATTCCATACGTAGGTGGGACATAATAGTGAAACTAAGAGACATTGATAAGAGTGTGGTGGTTACGGGGGGGGAGGGGGGAATGGGAGAGGGATAGGGGGTGGGAGGGGCACAAAGAAAACAAGATAGAAGGTGACAGAGGACAATCTGACTTTGGGTGGTGGGTATGCAACATAACTGAACGACAAGATAACCTGGACTTGTTATCTTTGAATATATGTATCCTGATTTATTGATGTCACCCCATTAAAAAAATAAAATTATAAAAAAAAAAAAAAAAAAAAAAAAAGAATTTGGTGATTTCCTTGATTCTTTCAGCCTCTGCAGTTTATATCCAGAGATACTGACAATGAGCTATTAAATACTAGGAGATAAAGAATTCTCTCTATGGAGTCCTTAGAAAAGATATATTTCATCTGTAGTATATTTCCTTTAAATTTATGTCTTCCCAAAGGCTATAGAAAGGGAAGGTGAACCCTGAATCCAGGGAATTTAACATGGGCATGGAACTGAACAATCAAGGAAATCAAGGCAATAAAGACTAACGACTGGACTTTTATCACAGTGGGCATATTTAAATGAGCCCTATTTCAGACACATCCTACCAGAGAGAGGATCTGATGGGAAGGAGAAATCAGAGAGCACACATTTCTCACTCTCTGAGGATAGGAGGTATTGGGCAGAAAGCAGAAAAAATATAAACAAAAACAAACTAAAACCTCCAAATACTTCTTATGGAAGTAAACCTCTATGGGAGTGAACTGAGCAACAGGACAAATGCGACATTGTCACATTCATCTGGGTCAGGATGTACCTCCAGGCAAGACAATCCAGAACTCTGAAAACTCAACCACAGGCATCCTAGGTAGCGGAGGGCAAGGCCACTGTGGCAGGGAGGGAAAAGGTGCTTTTGAACGAGGGTGGGTTACCGTGCCCTAGGAAGGAAGCGGCTACTCTGCTGGGGGTGCCAGTGCTCTGAAAAGCCTGAAGCTTCCCTGGAGTCCAGAACGAGGCTGCACTGGAACCCCTGAGAGCCCCTGACCCCCACACTGAGGGCGGTGCCACCACCAGTCCATGTCCCCTTCTTGGAAGTCTTGTGCCAGCAACATGGTTGGAAGAATATCAACCAAACAATATGCTTCTAAGAAGTACCTCCAAATTGTAAAATATTCTGTTGTGCATATTATAAGAAAAGTTCCCTTTTTTTGGGAAATAGTCCAAATATAATTTTAAGTAATAATTTTTATTCTTTAACTCACTTTGTCTTATAGAAAAGTTGTTTGGCATTCCATATAAAGAAGGCTTTCATGACGTGACATTAACTTATCTTCCAACTTTATTTCCTATTATGTGGCCCCTAGGTTGCTTGCAGAAATCATTAATTATTGTTGAATAAGCAAGCCTCTGCTGCTCCTCACTCTGGAGCATACCACAAAGGGTCGCCTATGAGAGAAAGAGCCACATTTACAGCATCTGTTGTTATGCCTTTTTACCTGGGGTTCACATTGAAAACTGCTGCTTTTCTCTATACACGGTGACAGCACCAATGGCATCTTTCTCCAGAATGGAGTCACATTATCTTCTCAACGCACCTCAGTTTGGCTGACCGGAGCATGACTGTCTATATCTCTTTAGAGTGGCCCCTGATTACTCAAAGTGACTTTTATGTAGGTTGTGAAATTAATATATTACGGTTATCTCCAATAAAGCCTACATATGTTGTAAAATCCCAACTAGTCCTTTTCCCTTGACTTGGTACAGAGAGCAAAGTACCTTTCTTTTTTTTTTATTTTTATTTTTTTATTTTATGTATGTATGTATGTATGTATGTATGTATGTATGTATTTATTTTTTTGGTATTTTTCTGAAGCTGGAAACGGGGAGAGACAGTCAGACAGACTCCCGCATGCGCCTGACCGGGACCCATCCACCCGGCATGCCCACCAGGGGCGACGCTCTGCCCCTCCGGGGCGTTGCTCTGCCGCGACCAGAGCCACTCTAGCGCCTGGGGCAGAGGCCAAGGAGCCATCCCCAGCGCCCGGGCCATCCTCGCTCCAATGGAGCCTCGGCTGCGGGAGGGGAAGAGAGAGACAGAGAGGAAGGAGGGGGGCAGAGAAGCAAACGGGCGCTTCTCCTATGTGCCCTGGCCGGGAATCAAACCAGGGTCCCCCACACGCCAGGCCGACGCTCCACCACTGAGCCAACCGGCCAGGGCCCAAAGTACCTTTCTAGTAGAACTTCAGACTCTCCCTCCACCTGTCCCTCCCCACACTGCGCCCCTGCCATGGGGATCATTCTTTAACGTCTACTTATATGACGCTCTCAGAGCACCCTTTCTAACACAGCCTCTCCTACCACCCGAATTCTCTTACTTGCTAATGCCATACTAACTTCTGGTCTTTATCTGCATTAAAACATAGCATTGTCTGCTTTGTGGCAGAGTTAGCCCTTGTGCTCGCTCACTGCATGCCAACCCCATTTGACTGTAAGCTCTTCAAAGAAGATTATATATTTCTCTTTCCAACCCTGGTCTGCACAGCACCCCACACATGTACATATCTTACGCACGCGCATGCGTGCACACGCACACACACAGAGTATAAATGCTGGTCCAGTTAAAAATGAATAGCATATGTATTTAAAGGTCTGAAAATAAAAGAAAATCTGTCATGTATTGCCTCAACTCACTTAAATATCCACAGTTATTTTATTGAAATAAGTTAAGAGGTTCACTATCTACAATCATCTACCTCAAATTTATTTTCCTATTTCGCATTTGTTGGCAGCAGCACAGAAGCTGCTGAAGCTGCACTTTGAACGAAAGCAATATTCTTGTATTTTATTCAACTCTAGGATGACTAACAGCTTAGTATGACTCATATCTGTGTGAAAGTCATGGACAACTGGCCTCTATTATTAAGGCACCATAAGGCATAATTGTATCTAAATGGTTCAGGATAAAACACATACCAAACTGTTTTGCTGAAATCAACTTATGCAGCTGAACAGTTATTTTGTACTATTAGACAGTTGGCTCATTTCACATCTTTGGCATGTAAAAGCCAATTTGGGTTTAGACTTATGTTGTTTAAATGATGCCAATGTGTACTTCTCACCTTCTTAAATATATCAAAATTCCTCAGGATGCCAAACAAAATATATCCCCTGGGACTAAAATGTGCCAATAGTTGAGTGGTACATGGAAGCGTGACTGAGAAACTTGAGAGGGGCGGGAAGACCTTCTACGGATAACTGACGCACGTCTCCTAACAAAATAAACGATAGCTCCGGAAACTACCCGCTGAACTTTAGGCCAGAGAACCGAATCAGAAAACTTGGTACACATTTTAGAATGATGTCTACATACTTCCTTCACCTCGATGGCCTCTGGCTATAAAACTGCTTTCTAGAAGCTTCTGTTTGGCAACTGTGTTTGCTGTTTTAAAGCCGGAGAGCAAAGCATGTCTAAAAATTTGGAAAGAAAACGTTTCTTCATTTTCAGAATTCAAGTGGTGGTGGAATACGTAAAGAAATGAGGACTCCATAAGTAAATTTTCAGATAAATATGTGCTATACAGTAAAAAAAAAAAAGGAATATATTGATACTAATCATGCAAATTATGAATTTGCTTGTGGTCTGGCCATATGCTTGTTTGTACAGAGAGAGGAGGAAGTATAGCAAACAATAAATATAAGGTATTTGTAGATAAACGTGGCATTTTGAATATCACTATTTACTGGTATTTTTAACTTGTTTGTTAAAAACTCATACGGGTCATGTAGTTTTAAAACAATAATAATGCATGAATTTCAAGAAGAGATTATATAAAATTAATTATTATTACTAAAATAAAAATTATTAAATATTAAGTAGTACTAAATTTTACTTCAAAGTAGTTTGTCATTATTATTTTTATTTTTTATTTTTCTGAAGTGAGAAGTGGGGAGGCAGAGAGACCAACTCCCGCATGCGCCAGACTGGGATCCACCGGGTATGCTCCCTAAGGGGCGATGCTCTTGCCCATTTGGGGCATTGCTCTGTTGCAACTTTAGCCATTCTAGCGCCTGAGGTGGAGGCCATGGAGCCATCCTCAGCACCCAGGCTAACTTTGCTCCAGTGGAGCCTTGGCTGTGGGAGGGGAAGAGAGAGAGAGAGAGAGAGAGGAAGGAGAGGGGGAGGGGTGGAGAAGCAGATGGGCGCTTCTCCTGTGTGCCCTGGCCGGGAATTGAACCGAGGACATCCACACACCAGGCCAACGCTCTACTGCTGTGCTAGCCCACCAGGGCAAAGTAGTTTGTCACTATTAATAACCTTGGACTCAAAAGAAAGATCGAAGAAAGTATTGTGAACGTATTGTACATGTCAAGATAACAGTTTCTACATTGTGTCTACCATGAGAATATTATATTTGACATATCCCTTAGGTAGAATAAATCAGAAATAAAAAAGTTAGCAAGTGCTAAAATGTAGTCAAGAAAAATTTCTTTTGATAGCTATAGTAAACGTCAATTTCATATTTTTGAAAATAAATACATAAGCAGACTTAGTTGAAAGCTGTATTTTAGTGTATAGTCATGTATACTTTTCAGAAATCATCAGGCTTAGAAAATTTTAATTGTCTCACTAGGCTTTGATTAGTCTTATGTTATTTAATGCATATCTGTCTCATCCTAACACTCTCCACTTGTCATGAGAATGTTGGTGTATAAGATCAAAATAACTAGTCTTTAAAAAAAATTGTTGTACCCTGGCCGGTTGGCTCAGTGGTAGAGCGTCGGCCTGGCGTGCAGAAGTCCCGGGTTCGATTCCCGGCCAGGGCACACAGGAGAAGCGCCCATCTGCTTCTCCACCCCTCTCCCTCTCCTTCCTCTCTGTCTCTCTCTTCCCCTCCTGCAGCGAGGCTCCATTGGAGCAAAGATGGCCCGGGTGCTGGGGATGGCTCTTTGGCCTCTGCCCCAGGCGCTAGAGTGGCTCTGGTCGCAACAGAGCGACTCCCTGGAGGGGCAGAGCATCGCCCCCTGGTGGGCAGAGCATCGCCCCCTGGTGAGCATGCCGGGTGGATCCTGGTCGGGTGCATGCGGGAGTCTGTCTGACTGTCTCTGCCCGATTCCAGCTTCAGAAAAATACCCCCCCCCCAAAAAAAAATTGTTATAAACAAATGCTACAATCACATCATATGTAAATGTTCCCATGTAAAATTGTAAAATAAAAAGAGAGTTCTGGTTAAAAAATAAAATTGTGGTTAAAAAACACACAACATGAGGTCTTTCTTCTTGAAAGATTTTTAGTGTACAGTACATTAGTGTTAACCACAGGCACAATGTTGTACTGCAGACTCCTAGAACTTTCTCATCTTGCATGACTGAAGCTTTACAGTCACTGAATAGCAGCTCTAGCCCATGCAAACCACCATTCTCCTTTCTGCTTTGACTACTTTAGATCAATATAAGTGGAATTATGCAGTATTTGTTCTGTGACTGGCTTATTTCATTTCACATAATGTCCTCAAGGTTCATCCATGCTGCAGCATACGACAGTATCTCTTTTCATTATGGCTAAATAACATTTCCCTGTATATACTCACATTTTTTAATAACCCAGTCATCTATCTATGGACATATAGGTTGTTTCCACTCCTTGGCTATTGTGAAGAACGCTGCAATGAATGTGGGAGTGAAAATATCTCTCCAACATCTTGATTTTAATACTTTTGGATGACTATCTGGACATGGAATGTAGTGTCTTTTTAAAAGTTTTTTGAGAAAACTCCTATTATTTTTCATAGAGGCTTCATGATTTTACATTCCCACCAGCAGTGCACAAGTGTTCCCATTTCCCCACAACCTCACTTATGTTTTGGTAGAGTTCACCAGTGAAGCCATCTGACCAGGCTTTTCTTTATGAAGTGTTTGAAAATAACACTTGTTATTATTATTTTTTTTATAATGTCCATCATAGTGAGTGTGAGGTGGTATCTCAATGTGATTTTGATGTGCATTTCTCTGATGATCAGTGCTGTTGAGAATCTTTTCATATACCTATTGGCCATTTCTATATCTTCTTTAGAGAAATTTCTACTGTTTGCCTATTTTGAAGTCAAATTACACTATAACTGTTTTCTGCTGCTTTGTAGGAGTCCCTCATGTATTTTGGATATTAACCCCTTATCAAATACATGATTGGCAAATGTTTTCTCCCATTCAGTAGGTTGCCTTTTTGTTCTGTTGTTTCCTTTACTAAGGAAGAAGCTTTTTAGTTTGACGTAGTTTCACTTGGCTCTTTTTGCTTTTGGTGTCATGCCCCAAACTATCTCTGCCCAGACCAACATCATGGAGGGCAAACAGGAACCAGTCCCTTGGGCACCGCACTGAGAAGCCAGGACACTGGGTGCTCGTCCCACCCTTCTCTCTCCCCGAGGGAGGGGCCGCCCTGCCCTTGGTGTTCTGGGGAAGCAGCATGCCACCCGGCTCCTTTCTGTTCGCTGTGGCCTCAGGCATGTCCCATCAGCAGGCAAGAAAGAAGTCAATTTCTCAGGAAGTGCCTCCCACCTCTGGAAAAAAAAGCCAGAATATAAGCTGTAGGGCCCGCTCTTCTCTTTCTCTCTCCAGGGAGAAGGTGGGAGGTGGGAACGTCCAGTTGCCTGGACAGTGCGAGAGGGTGCCATGAACTTTCCTGCTGGCTTCGAGGTGGCTAATTTTGCATCCACCTAGGGTGCAGAGGCCTCTTAACTGGTTTACAGATTCCTCACAAAAAGAACTGCTCCTTGTTTTATGGTTGAGTTGGTGTCTCTGTGAAGGGAGGGATGTCTGGGTCTTCCTAATGTGCCATCTTGCTGATGATACTATCAGGCTTTTCTTAAATTGGCCTTTGTACTACGGTAACCTCACCAATTACTGGCTGAATTATACGTGGACAAAGTAGAAGCAAACACCAGCATTTCTGGTCAGTGCCCTACTCAGGCTGTCACACGCTCCCATTCGTAACCAGCTTGGTAATTCTGATGAAGATGGCTGGGTGTTTGGCAGAACGGACTCAGTGCAGAAGCATGGTCGTTAGCTTTGGAATTGTATTAGTAAATGGGCTGATTCATCATATCTTTGAAGCAGTTATGCATATAGAAAGCTCCAAACCTTTCCCAGTGACATCAATTACCATGATAATCAACAAAAGAGTAGATTATAAAACACAATTTTTGAAAGCTTCAGTCCAATTTCCAGTAAGCCAGTATTAATGAATGTTATTATTCTTATTCGACTTTTTTTTTCATGGCTGACATTTTACATTTTACTCCTGAAATGATAATCTATTATATCACTTTATTTTTGCAACACTTTTGGGAGGCAGAGCCTGAGGAAATGGACCTACATATATTTTTATTGCCAACTTAGTACATAGATACTAATTGCGGAAACAATCTGTTTAGAGATGGTGGAGCTTTTATACTGACTGTTAATATGGTGTAGTAGAGCCATTACCATTGATAGTAGATGTCATATCTTATAAAACATTTGAAATATACTGCATCTATGACTTTCTTAAACCTTATAAAGGAACAAGCACATTCTAAATGAGTTGTAACCAGAACATTTGGTTAAATTTTTCTCCTTTGGAATTGACTTTCCTTTGAATTTTGGGGAGAGAATGATAGCTAAGACTAACTTGAGATTTTCTCCTCTAAATAATGCTATTCTGTGCTTTACTAGAAATAAATTATTCTATAACTTCTATTTGTTAGGAAACAATTCAAACAGAACACACAACGTACCTTTCTAAGATTCATGGTATTATTTATCATAAGGTAAGGAAATCATAATGTGCTCTTTCAATATAACTTTAATTTTGGTTTCCAAACAATATGTATCTCTTCCAAGGCTAAAAGCACTAAAGGTACACATGAACGCTAAGGAAAAATCTTAAAATTTCCTGACATGCATTAGCCATCCTATTTATCTAACAAATAACTCGTTTGTTTATGATGGCCTACATCATTAATCTAGATAAATAAATGTGGAAGTGAAGGGAGCTGGTTTGTGGTTTCATCCATTGCCCAGCAACCACTGCTCGCACCTGCTTTGCAGCAGGGCACCGCGGCGTCGGCTTAGAGCGGTGACAGCATATGCCAACTTCTAGACCAACACAGATCCGCGCTGGACAGCCTAAGGCCTTGCATTTACTCCTGGTCACCAGGGCAAATTTTATGTCCCTAAAATGTTAATGTTTGTTGCAATTATGTGCTGAACACGCAGCAGCTTTTTTATAGGATCGAATGTTTGAATTGTTTTTTCTTTGACAAAGTGTAAATGCCTATCAAGTTAATTATATGCCTTTATCTTTAAAACCAATTTTTATGAAGGTTGAAAAAATTATGACTAAAATAGGCTCCTGATAAATGAACATACTCTAAAAGATAATAGAAAAGATATAAAGAGCAAAAATAAAAAGTGCCCCTCCCCAATGTGCAGCTGGAACCTGCATAATTTTGTTAACCAGTGTCGCCCCAATAAGTTCAATAAAAAGGAAAAGAAAAAAAATAAAAGTGCCCCTCCCTACTCCTAATTGCCTAGTTTCATTCTCTCAGGTAACCATCCTTCCTTTTCGTGGGTTATATATTATTTATTATTAAAAACACTTTTCAGAATGAACAGATAATTAAGTATAAATATGATCACAAAACAGATTTAAAATAGATTTTATAAATGACACATTTATAAAAAAACATGCAATTTGAGAAAAATGATAAAATAAAAAATTTCTTTTGCATTAATGTAGGATTTGAACATTATTAAAGATATGTAGCAAAGGGTTTTTAAAACCTATTTCACCATTCTTCTATGATTGGAAGTAAAGCTTGCTTTTTTTATAAGCTTTTATTTGTAATCTTTAAAAAATATTATAGCAATAATTCATGTTTGAATTAAAGTGACAGGCACTTTTATTTTTGAGACACAGTAGATAAGCCTCTTTAAGTGAGTGATTATAGTGATTATATTGGAGGTATATGAATAAGATGCTACTTATTTCCTCAGCCAAAAAGTCTGCCCTTCAATAACCGTGTACTTCCATTAATTACTTTGAATGCTTGGTGCTATCACATTTGTGCTACAAAGATGGCTAAGATGTGTGTTTCATCAACTTGCCCAATGACTGAGGTAAGTTACTACCTTTCTGAATCCGTTTCTGTATTATTCATTTGAGCATAATTTCTGCCTTGATAGTTGGAGTTTACTAGTCTTTGCTATTCTCCATGGATACAGTGAGAAATGAGAAGCAAGACAAACATGATGACGATCTTCATTGACATGAATAACTGGAAAAAAGGTCCCTCTCTCTAAGAACAACTGTGAACACAGCTGCTTTTGTGGCTGGGGCTTTTTGGAATTTGGGATAATTTACAAACAAAGGAAAAGTCCTTTTGACAGTCAACAAAGTAGTTATTTTATCTTTTATTTTTGAAGGAGTGCTTTATCAGAAAGACAGGAGACCTGTCTCTCTCAACTCCTTGTTCTATTAGAAACTAGCTACATTGGACCAATATATTACTTTATGTCTCTCAACTTTCTTTGTGTATAAACTGTAGTTAATATCTGCCTATTTTCATAATCGAACAAACTTTTAGTGAGCAGTTATCATGTGTAACAATACAACAAATGCGCCTTTCCTCTTGTTTGTCTCTGGAGCAAAGCCCTCCTGTGGACCTTCTCCTGAGAACATGAAGAAGAAAAGCTTTTTCTCGAATGAGCCCAAGGCCGATGACGGGGACACTGATGTACACGTTCTAGAGGACACAACAGTCAGTCCCAGAAATGATTATAAAATTATAAAATTGGAGCTTCTTGATCTCTTGCTACAAAAAGATATCTCATTTGGAATGAGACAAGGTCAAATATCAAAAGATATAGCTCAAGCTTCGAAAGTCTAAGAACGATTTTCTTCTCAGAAACAAAGTTCACCATAAATTTACATTTTGTTTTTAATGTCTGATAGAGAAATATACAATATTAATCTACAGATCAACTCTGCAATCTATTCGTAGCACACAACGTGTGCAGTGGTTCTCAAAGTGCAGTTGTTGGAGCACTGATACAGAGTTTTTAGAAGAGGGCTCTCTGATCAAATAATTTTGGGAAATGCTAGGTTAGACAAAGCTATATGTCTTTTCCCCTATTGAACTGCTTCGTTACTTTAAATAGGCATTTCTAAGTGGGGACTGCATTATGTTGAGCTTCCTCCATTTATTTGACCAGAGAATCCTTTGCTGACTCGGTGCATTTGGTAGGACTAGCGTCACTCGACATGTGTTTGGGACATGCTGGCATATTGTACCCTCTAAGAGTAGTCATCAGAAACCACAAATGATCTCAATATTGTGTGCACTCTCTTTCCCATGTGCTCCCTGCACCCCACCCCTCTTATTCTTTCCTTTTGAAGTTGTTATAACACTGCCTTTCTGGTTTCTTCTGCACGTCACCTAACACTCACCTTCCAGGTTTGCCATTTTCAACAGGTCGCTCTCTTTGCTGACAAGCCTGTTATTTTATCCGGGTTTAGATTCCTAACCCTGTCTTCAGCGCCCTCCTGATCCGATGTTCCCAGCCTGCTTTTCTGATCTTATATCCTGCTTTTCCGCGACCACAAAGAGTGCTCACTTTCCCCAAATCTGCTCTCCAGTTTCTATATCCCAGCCTCTGCTCATGTGGTCCTTTTGGCTGAAATGTATTTTTCCAATCCTGTCTGTTTTGTTTAAGTTTATTTGATGTACCACCCTCCTTTGTTAAGCCTTCTCTTAGAATCATCTCAACCTTTTTGAAAGGGCAAAGGAATGAACATTAAGTTTTACTTAGTGCCAAGGATTTGCTCTACGTCAGAAATTATTCCCTCTATCATCTGATACACACAACAGCATGGCGAGTGGTACTTCCATTGCTGCTGAACAGGACAGTGCCAGCCTTGACAACAGCAGGGACCCAGTGAGGTCCAGAGACAGTTCTCAGAAAGTGGCCCCGACACCTCCCAAGCCTAAAAGGTGTCAGAATGTAACACAGCCATCACCCTAACTTCCAGATAAAAAGCTTGGGATAGGAGGGGAAGAGTTAAGGGGCCACTGCTCTCTGTGGGGAGTGCCATGTGTGGTGAGAGGAGAGTTTACCAATGAAGCCAGGTTCAAAGATGCTGTTGGGCTCTGGCAGGCCACCTCAAAGACCAGCTGTACTATGATATGAAGAGATCGACAGTTCATTCCCCACTGGAGATCTGTGTAGACAGAGAACATGCTAATCTGTCCCTGTGCTGCATGAGCAAGGCAGAGAGAGCTAGAGAGGAGGAGGGGCACGGGCGGAGCAGCCCACATGTGTAGGAAATGCCTGTGAGACCAGCAGAACTTAAGTCAGCCTGCTGCGGTTCTGTCCACAATGAAGACCTGTGTGGCAAGGAATCATCCGGAAAAAGCTAGTGAAGCATACAACTGTGGGCAGGGGACAAGGTGACACAATCACTGTGCTCTGACATTAGTAAACAATATGGTGTGGACACCCTAGAGGCCCTCTGAAGAATTCATCTACCTAGCCTGTGAGAGGGCCAGCATCTGGAGGCCTGCCTCAGACGTACGGGAGAAGTCGTTGTAACCAACGTAGGACTCTAAGAGTGACCAGCTGTGCGAAGAAACACATGCCCTGTTATCACTGCAGTCATTTTCTCTGGCCTTGCAAAGAGAAGGGAGAACTAGAATCTTCAGAACTAGACTGTGGCTTCCAATCCCTTCAACTGCTCAGAAAGTACAGATCCCAGTTTACGCCTGTGTTGGGCAAACGGCAGATAAGATTTTAGACTGCGTTTGAGATTCAAGTTTTAAACAATATTGAATTTTACTAAACAAGTGAGTCCAAGGTTGTTGAATATGACAAAGATATATCAATACTTAAAGGACAGGAAAGAATTTGACAAAGCCAGGCAAAAGCCACCTTGAGAGCAAATAAAATTGCTTAATGTGTCTAACTTTTGAGTTGTGAATCTTCAATAAACTGGTTAAATGAACAGGTTGGCTGTGGCTATTATTTTTTTCTTTTTCTTTTTTTTCTTTCTTTTTTTTGTATTTTTCTGAAGCTGGAAATGGGGAGAGACAGTTAGACTCCCGCATGCGCCCAACCGGGATTCACCCGGCACACCCACCAGGGGCGACGCTCTGCCCACCAGGGGGCGATGCTCTGCCCCTCTGGGGTGTCGCTCTGCTGCGACCAGAGCCACTCTAGCGCCTGGGGCAGAGGCCAAGGAGCCATCCCCAGCGCCCGGGCCATCTTTGCTCCAATGGAGCCTTGGCTGTGGGAGGGGAAGAGAGAGACAGAGAGGAAGGAGGGGGGGCGGTGGAGAAGTAAATGGGCGCTTCTCCTATGTGCCCTGGCCGGGAATCGAACCTGGGTCCCCCGTACGCCAGGCCGACGCTCTACCGCTGAGCCAACCGGCCAGGGTTTTCTTTTTCTTTTTATGGTGATATATTATATAGTCCAGAGTAAAAGACAGTCAATGGGGGAAGTAACAGTCATGGCCTCTGGCCGGTCACTTGCAAATTCCATAAACAGAGTTACCGAGAGTTATTAGGATCTAGCTTGTTGATACTCTAGGTCTGGGCATCGAGGAATCACACTGCATACTCTCTTGTAATTCTCTTATTTTGGATAACTGGGTTAGACAAGTTGACCCAGCAATTCCTCAATTATAATTAGTGAGACTTTATCATAGCAATTTCAGTTAAAAGAGTAATTTTATAATAGCAATTATGATTAAGATGAAATGGATGCAGTCAACATAGGAATTTTTACACAAAGAAACACGAGCTCTCCCTTAATGAGGGAGACAAAAAGAAAATAGTCGCCATTAAGGTGGATAGTTGCACCTTCTTCCCCCTCCCCCATACTCTTTCCTCCCAGTGCACCCTTCTCAGGGAGGGCTCTAAGCATATGCCAAGAACACAACAGAGGTGCCAGGTAACTTTCTCTGCACCTCACTTTCCAGGACAAAAGCCCGGCCTTGCCACTAATCAGCCATACACCCTTGGGCAGGGCAAAGTGGGGGTGGGGGTGGAGTAGACAGCAACAGATTTTAAAATGTTAGAATTCTAGGAGTCTCTACAAACCCTGTCTGCTTTCTATTTAATCTCTCCAGTCATCTGACATTACTTCACAGAGAAGCCTATTTATATGATAGTTGCTTTCAATGCTCCAAGTGGATCAACGCAACAGCCTGTTAACAGAGAGTACCCAATGTCCCTGCAATCAGTCAGGATTTTATCTTCTAGAAATCTGCTTTAAGACAAAGCCTTCGTCAGTGCACAGTGTTTCTAAGTAAGATTTGCTTTGCAGTGAGTGTCTAGGTTATTCACTCCTCTTGCAGTTCTCCAGTAAGGATCTTTGCGAGCCAGACAGCCTGGGTTTGATCCTCAATGTGCCATTTACTACAAAGTGACCTAGGACATCAATTATTTCATCTGTAAAATGGCACATACTTCATGGGTTCTTTTGAGGATACATACAAAACAAAGTGCTTAGAACAGTGCCTGGCGTAACAGATGTTAGCCACTGTTTTATTATTTTATGGGTAGATTTGAGTTTAGCTGCCATCCCCACCCAGGCAGCTTTATGGGTGTCACGTAGAAAGCTCAGTGCTTGGGGTTTAACGTGCTGTGATTGCTGTTCTTTGAACCTGAGTCTGTGAGTGAAGTCCGATGGGACACGGAACTTATGCAGAGGAGAGGGGGCTTGGCTATGGGGCAGCCCCTCCTCCTGGCTTCTCGGGATGGGTTCTTCACCGTCATCCCCCTGCTCCAGTCCCCACTGGCCCCCCTCTCCCTGCCCTTCCTCCCCAGGGAGTGCTGTTGCTCTCAGCCACTGTTCAGAACCTGGATATGGATGGGAGAAGGGTCAGGCTGGCATGCGCACGCTGACATCTGGAGGTGGGGTATGAAAGCAGCTGTCCTGCCCAGGGCTGGCAGTACCTCAGAGCGTTTTGTGGGCACTGGGCAGGGGCACGCTTCTCGCCCACCTCTGATCCAGGCACCTGCCATGTTCCCATGTGGTGGCTGCAGTACGCATCCAGCGTGGTGGGAGCAGTGGGGCCGTGGGAAGGGAGATGCCTGGCTTGACTCCCCGGCCTCTGGCCATGGCGCAGAGTATCAGTCTGGTTGCTGGCAGGAGGGGAAACCTGACATTTGATGGACTGCTTGTTTCCCGAGTCATGGGGTGAACCCCAGGGCCTGCGAGAGCCTGTGTTCCGAGTATCTGTGTGCCTGAAGGAGCAGGCCCTAAATTAGCAAGTAAAAGTGCCATTACAGGTTGAGAGACCACAGAAGAAAGGAAAGCTTCATGTTTAGTACCTTTAATGGCACTTTTTCTGGCTTTTTGAACACAGGGCCTCATATTTCATTTCCACTAAACCCCACAAATGACATGCACCTGTCTCGCCGGCAAGGCTTCCTGTCTTAGAGAGCGTTTAAACGGGAACTTTTACTAGGTGTCACTACAGAGAAGTCATGGGTGACAGGCTGCGACCATCTGCATACGGACAATATATTCATGAACATCATCGATGAATTTAAAAATGAGACTCGAATAGCTTTTTTAAAATAAACTCAGAGTAACTCAGTATTTCTGAGATTAGCATTCTCTTCAACCTGTGCGGTAGAGATCTTGGATTGCCTCCATCTTGAAGTCTCAAGTCTTAATCATTAGCCCTTCGGACAGAATAAACATTAAAAGCAAACAGAGCCTGACCTGTGGTGGCGCAGTGGATAAAGCGTCTACCTGGAAATGCTGAGGTCGCCGGTTCGAAGCCCTGGGCTTGCCTGGTCAAGGCGCATGTGGGGGTTGATGCTTCCAGCTCCTCCCCCTGTCTCTCTCTCTCTCTCCCTCTCTCTCCTCTCTAAAATGAATAAATAAAATAAAAATTAAAAAAAAAATACCTTCCTTTAAAAAAAAAAGTGTTAAAAAAAATTAAAAAAAAAAAAAAAAAAAAGCAAACAGAAACAAATAATGTTTTAAAAGTCTCCTGTGGGAGGTCTTCTCTTACTTCCAATGGTCGACCTGATTAAATGTGCTTTCATTCTGAGGAACATCTCAGTTTCTTAAACATTTGAAATACTATATATGTTTATAGCATAGTAATGATATAAATTTCTCACCCCAAATTTGAATCAATAGTATTTCTCACAACAACATATTGTGGAAGCTGTGGGCAACGGGGCTGAGATGGACCTGTAATGGGAATGAGGAAGGCAGGGGAGAGGGCTGCGAGGCCAGGAAGCCAGGAGGAAAGGTGAGCTTGGCATTAGAACAGCCAATAAGTTACTAAGAATTATTTAAACTATAAAGGCTGAAAGGTCAAGCCCGATAAGAGCACATTAAAATAAAAAGTCTCAGGGATCACATGCACTATGAACGCATTTTTAGTTTGGGTAACATTTTGGAGTTTTCATTTCAGCATTATTTTCAGTTGAACCATTTCACCTGAGAAATGATTTTCTCATTTATATTTTCTGATTGATGAATGTCCCCAGGGTGCTGCCAAATTAGAATCTGCTACCCAGTACTCCCCACAACAAGTCTTGCCACTGGTTCAAAAGTGCGCTGAACGGAATCAGCAGACCCATTCCAGCGAGCGGTCGGGAGCATCATCACGGGCTGAATGGAAAATCAGGAAGGAGTTGAATGCAGGGTTTTAGCGAATGGATTAAAAAAATGCCAACATGGTTAAAAATTCTCGCAGAACAAAAGCAGTGGTCTGATACAGTATTAGTTATATTTGTGCCTTCAACATATGCTACGTACCGTAATCTTATAATTTTCTGTCTCTTTTAATGGCAACAGGTTAACAGCCACAAGGAAAGTCTTGCACACCCAGATCAAAAGGAACCTATTGGCATGAGGCATCCTGGCACCAGACTAGACTTACGCATGCTGACATGTCAAAGCCTTGAAACGGAAACTTCACAACTTCCTCATGAATGCTGGAGGCAAGTCACTGACTTCAGACTAGCTCAGAAGTACACCTTTCCAGGGACAGCATTCAACCATGCAAACAACAAAATTGGGCAAACAAAGCCTGGATACATAGTTGGAAGTGAAGGTCTTAAGCAGAACAAACTAAGAGCCTGCTTCCAAAGCTGTCAGGTTTCAGACAAAAATCCAAGACTTAATACAAAATAGGGAGTAAGGAGTATACCAAATAGTGATTTTGACGGATGGGGCCGGGTAAGCATTGAGCAGCAGCCCCCATTCCCGTACCATGGCCGCAACCCCCCTCACCTGGCTTCTCGGCCGGCAAGAGAGCCAGGGGAATGTGATTCCATTCCATCTGCTCCTTGGCACTCACCTTCTTTCTGGTTTATCTTGCGGTGCGAATCTGCTCGTGCCCTTGTGTCCTCTCCAACTTTCCTCCCTAGCTTTGCCGCTTACGGTTCTTAAGAGCACTGGGTGTGTCACAGTGCCTGACACTGGTGGACACTTAATAATGCATTCAACATTCAACATGACTTCTGTTGAGTGACCTCGATTGATTAGTTAGTACTTTCCAAGTTAAGGTATAAATGTTTCAGTGAGTCCCAAATTTTTAAGAATTCTAAAGTTTTACTATTCCTCACCAACTATTCCTCTGCTTAGGAACTGAAAGATACTTTCATTCCTTTTATCTATTTTTCCCCTGGCCGGAACACAAGAGTGCTGGAATGGATGCCTGCGTCAGTGGTTACCACTTTAGTACAATTTAAGCAAAACAATTTGAAAAAGTGCCAAACTATTTCTGGGATTGGGCAGACAATAGTGACCCTTCATGATTCCATGAATAATGTAAACAGGGAACATACTGCTGACGGCAAAGACAAGGAAAAAAAATTAAAAGTAATTGCCTAAGCAGTAAAAATAGGTGTAAGATTTTAGCAGGGCAAACAACATCTGAAATGGAAGATCATACTCTGTTTAGGCAGAAAGTTCACAGTTTCCATTTCTCCACTGGCAAAACTGTGTTAATGATAACGATTTGTTTCGAAGGTCTCTGACTCTGCAGTCACAGAACGGTGCTGTTTTGTGCTTAACTCTTCTGTCCTGCTTTCTCTCTTACCAAGTAATTATCCAATTACTTCAATAAAAATAGGTAATGTAGTAGTCAATATAATTATTTCACTTCATCAAAACTGTGTCAGAACTTTTCATGAAGAAAATATTTAAAAACCCACTTTTTAAGGCCAGACTAGTGAACAATTTCAAACATCAGAAAAGTTGATTATTTTTCAGAGAATACACACCACCTTACAGTGTACAATGAACATTTTTCTATACTTATTTTATCACCTCTGTCAACATCTACCCTCCACCAATTTGTCGTTATTTTTGGTGAATTTCAAAGCACGTTGCACACACCAGTACATTTTATCTCTAACCACTTCAGCATGCATATTGTTAACTAGAATTTAATATTGTTTATAATTCTTTTTTAAAAATGGTTTATTGTGATATAACTCACTATACAATTTATCTGTATGGTTCCTTTATTTTTAATTTTTAAAATTTTTTATTAAATTTATTGGGTAACATTGGTTAATAAAATTATATTTTTAGGTTTCAGGTGTACAATTCTGTAATATATCATCTGTATGTTGTATTGTGTTCACTACCCAAAGTCAAGTCTCCTTCCATCACCATTTATCTTCCCTCTGCCCTCTTTACCTGCCCACGATCCCCTTCCTCTCTGGTAATCACCAATCTATTGTCTGTGTCTATGAAGTGGGTTTTTTTTTTGCGCTTAATCCTTTCACTTTTTTCACCAGTCCTGCCAAATCCCTCCCTTCTGACAGCTGTCAGTCTGTTCTCTATCTATGAATCTGTTTCTAATTTGTTTCTTTTTTGTTCCTTAGATTCCACATATGAGTAAAATCACATGGTATTGGTCTTTCTCTGTGTGTGCTTCTTTTATACATTAAACCAGTTAGTGGAGAAAATATGGAACATTTTTCCCTCTGCTTTTATTACGTGTGTCAGCTAACACTTTCAGATCTCCTGCTGATAAACATACAGAGCAACAACTTGAAAACGACCACAGATCCTTCCTGTGACCCTACTAAATGAGAAATTTCATTACTAGAATGATAGATAACATAATTATAAACCTCAACTTCAAATCTGAGTCAAATGACCTTTCATCTATAATCATTCCACAAAAACTGTCACTGAAGACCATGGGGTCAAACATTTTACCACAGGTTTGCATCAACTTATAGGTGCAGATTTTCCAAAGACAACTGCATAGCATCATCTGCGGACTGGCGGTCAACTCTTGCGGACTGGCATGAATGGCATGAAATTTCTGGCAGATGCCATGGGTCTGCAAACTGGGGTGGAAAAACACTGTGATAGACCACACTAACAAAATGGAGGATACAAATCATATGATAATTTAAATAGATTCAGAAAGATCACCTGACAAAATTCAACATCCACTCATGATAAAAATTCTCAACTAACTGGGCATACCTGGAGCAAATCTCATAATAAAGGCCATATATGACAAGTCCACAGAGCACACCATACTCAATGGTAAAATGCCAAAAGTGTTTCCTCTAAGATGGGAAACAAGAGAAGGATGCCCACTCTGATCACTTTTATTCAACATTGTACTGGCAATCCTAGCCAGAGCAATTAGGCAAGAAAGAGAAATAAAAGGCATCCAAATTGGAAAGGAGAAGGTAAAACTGTCTATTTGCAGATAACCTGATATTATACATTTAAAATATCCAAAAGAGTATACCAAAAAAGTGTTAGAATTGATATACAAATTCAGTAAGGTTGCAGAATTCAAAATTATTATTTGAAAATCAGTCAAATTTCTATATACCAGCAACAAACTATCTGGAAAAAAAATTAAGAAAACAATCCCATTTACAATTGAATGAAAATAATAAATACCTAAACATAAATTTTACAAAGGAGTTGAAAGACCTGTACACTGTCAAATATAAGACACTGATAAAAAAATTAAAGAAGATACAAATAAATGAACAAATATTCTTTACTTATAGACTGGAAGAATTTATATTGTTTAAATGCACATACTATACAAAACAATATTCAGAGACAATGCAAACCCTATCAACATCCCAATGACATTTTTCACAGAAATAGAACAAACAATCCTATGCATACAGAATGACAAAAGACTCGAAAAGCCAAGGAAATCTTGAGAAAGAAGAACAAAGCTAAAGGCATCATATGTTCTGATTTCAAATTATACTGTAAAGCTATAGTTATCAAAACAGTATGGTATAGGCATTAAAAATGCACACAGATTGATGAAAAAGAATCGAGATTCCAGAAATAAATTCATCCATAAATGGTTAATTACTTTTTGACAAAGGAGCCAAGAATATTATAATGGGGAAAAGACAGCCTTTTAAAGTGTTGGGGAAATTGGGCAGCTACATGCAAAAGAATGAAACTGGGTCACTATATTATATCCTACATAAAGATCAACTCAAAAAGGATTAAAGACTTGAGCAAAAGACCTGAAACCATAAAATTCCTAGAAGAAAACGTAGGGGGTGAACAATTTGACATCAGACTAGGCAACAATTTTTTGGATTTGACACCAAAAAGCAAAAGCAACAAAAGCAAAATTGAACAAATGGGACCACATCAAACTAAATAGCTTCTGCAAAGCAAAGAATATCATACAAAAAACTGAAAAGGCAATCTAAAAATTAGAATAAAATATTTCTAAATCTTATATCTGATAAGGGGTTAGTATCCAAAAGAGTTAAAGAGCTCATATACCTCAACAGAAAAACAAAACAAAATAAAATAAAGTACAACCTGATTAAAAAATGGGCAGTGGAACTGAATAGTTATTTTTCCAAAGAAGACATAAAAATGGCCAATAGGTACATAAAAAGATGCTCAACATCACTAATCACCAGAAAAATGCAAATCCAAACCACAATGCCATACAATCTCACACCAGTTGGAATGGCTATCAAAGAGACAAGAGATAACCAGTGCTGGCGAGGACGTGGAGAAAAGGGAACCCTCGTACACTGCTGGTGGGAATGTAAGTTAGGGCAGCCACCGTGGAAAACAGTATGGAGGATCCTCAAATAATGAAAAATAGAATTATTATATGATTTAGCAATTCTGGTTATATATTTTAAGGAAACAAAATCAGTTTCTTGAGAGATATCTTTATCTCATGTTCATGGTACCATTTTTTAATAACAACAGCAAAGACATGGAAACAACCTAAGTGTCCACTGCTGAATAAGTGGACAGAAAAAAGTGATTCTCACACACACATGAATATTATACAGCCATAAAAAGGAAAGAAACCCCTCCATTTGTGACATGAATGAACCCTGAGGATATTATGCTCAGTGAAATAAGTCCAACAAAGAAAGACAAATAATGTGGGATATCACTTACATGTGAAATCTAAAACAGACAAACAGCGAACAGATTGGTGGTTGCCAAAGGTGGAGGCTGCAGCATGGGGGAAATGGGAGAAGGGGGTCAGATGGTATTAACTTCGTTATAAGATATATAAATTTTGGGAATGCAATGTATATAGCATGATGCCTATAATTAACAACACTGTTCTACATATTTGAAAGTTGCTCAGGAAGTAAATCTTAAACATTACCACAAGAAAAAAATTTTGTAAATATGTGAGGTAAGAAATTTAACTAAACTTACTGTGGTAATAATTTCATACAATATACATATATCAAATCATTATGTTGTATAATTTAAACTTATACAATATTATATGTCAATTATATCTCAATAAAACTAAAAAAACATATCATTTTTGTTTGGCAGATATATCCACATACAGAAATTATCTTATATCATCTTAGGTGGTTAATATTAAATTCTACATCTAGGTAGGTGGAAATATTTATAAAATGTTGTACTAAGAATTTCATGATATTTGTCAATCAGTCCCAGCCACTGTATGGACAGTACTGCTAGCTGCCTATATTAGGGAATGAATATAGTCTAAACTAACATGTTTATTAAAAAAAAGGGAATTTAGGTGACTGTAAGTTCTATGAGTCAACTATGAACATGGTTCCCCCAAAAACTGAATATATTCCTAGGTCCATAAACAAAAGCATTATCCTGATGTTATGGACTCTTTGGTCAACGTGATAAAACCTGTGAACCCCTTTTCAGAATAATGTATAAAAAATACACTGGATTACAAAGGAATCAAATGGCACTGAAATGTTATCTAATAAGATCATTTTGATATAGTACTAGCTGTGTTTCTTAAATTAACTATTAAATAACACATAGTAAATGGGCCTAATACTTGCCAAAAGAGATGAATAAAAATGGTATTTTGAGATACCTGCATAGTTATAATATTCTATGAAAAAATCTGTGATCTATTGATGACTGAGTCATGGATGCTGATAACGTTACTGTGGTTTGTTACCTATATTCATAATTAAGAAACTTCAGTGAGTGGATAGTGAAAATAAAGATGTAAATTTCTCATCCACCTGATTTGCTGGAAACTCTGAATGCTAGCCACAAATCCCTTGTTCTTTTTTTTTTTTTTTTTAACAAGAGAAAGAGAGAAGGACAGACAAGGGCAGACAGGAAAGGACAGAGATGAGAAGCATCAACTCATAGTTGCGGCACTTTGGTTGTTCATTGACTGTTTTCTCCTATGTGCCTTGACAGGGGGGCTCCAGCTGAGTCAGTGACCCCTTGCTCACGCCAGTGACCTTGGGCTTCAAGCCAGTGACCTTTGGGCTCAAGCCAGCAACCATAGGGTCATGTCTATGATCCCACGCTTAAGCCACACTCAAACTGGTGAGCCCATGCTCAAGCCAGGACCTCAGTTTTCGAACCTGGGTCCTCAGCATCCCAGATTGACACACTATCCACTGCACCATCCCTTGGTCAGGCATTAAATTTCTTCAACAGAACAAGTATCTGTTTATGATTCCATGGGCTTATGGCATTTGTGGCATCCTCATTCCCTTTCTCCTTTCTTTGCTGTTGCTTATTTAACAAGTTGGGGAGAATGATTGGAACAAAAGATGCATGAGACATGGGGTAGTTTATGTTCAAAATTGTCCATTATTTTCTCAGCACTTCATAAAATTCCACCCATTATTCTAGTGTTAGTTCAAGTTCTATATTCTTCAGTTTAACTCTCATTTTAGCCCTTCATTAGTCTCTATTTCATCCATCATTAGTTTCGTCTCCTCCCCTAGTCAAGGAGGTGCAGAGAATTTGAGAGTGTTTGCCATTTAGTATTTAATAGCTAAGGCATACAATTCATCCAATTGGCAATGCTGTCCAGCGTGCAAATCACCTCTATGGCTGTGGGGAACTGAGACTATGTGTATTTTTAACGGTCACTGTCAAGTACAATGGATTACTGAGGGCAGGCTACACAAGGTGTATCCTTGACACTAATAATAACATTTATGCAATTATGAGCCAGATACTCTTCTAAGCATTTTGCATATTCATTTAATCCTCGAATCAGCCCCATGATGGAGGTACTATATTTACCTCCATTTTACAAATGAATAAGCTGAAGCACAGACAAATTAATAAAGAGATGGAATTTAAAACCAGGTACTCTTTTCCAGAGCTAGTTCACTTACCCAGTATACCATACTGGCAGTCGTGATATTAATAAATATGAGAGATCCTCGTATATACCTGCAAGTTTAACATGAGATCACTCACTTGACAATTAGCTTTTCATCCACTGAACTCCTATATCCCTTGACTGGGTAATCATTAACTTAGCCTTATACTGTTAGAATTTTATTACAATAAGAGCAGCTACCATTTACTGAGTGCTGGCTATGTGCCAGATCCTAAAATTAGTGATTTCATATATAGTTAATCTCTGTAACAAACCCATGAGGAAGGAAAGGAAATGTTGGCTAATATAACGTAAAAGATTAGGTAGTAAAGGAGCAAGGACTCTAAGGCTGTCTGAATCCATGCTTGAAACATTACACTATACTACTTCTCTATGGGTTTTTACTTTACTTCTTTTTTTTTTTTTTTGTTCTTTTCTGAAGCTGAAAACGGGGAGAGACAGTCAGACAGACTCCCGCATGCGCCCAACCAGGATCCACCCGGCACGCCCACCAGGGGCTACGCTCTGCCCACCAGGGGGCAATGCTCTGCCCCTCCGGGGTGTCGCTCTGCCACGACCAGAGCCACTCTAGCGCCTGGGGCAGAGGCCAAGGAGCCATCCCCAGCACCCGGGCCATCTTTGCTCCAATGGAGCCTTGGCTGCGGGAGGGGAAGAGAGAGACAGAGAGGAAGGAGGGGGTGGGGGTGGAGAAGCAAATGGGCACTTCTCTTATGTGCTCTGCCCCGGAATTGAACCCGGGTCCCCCACACGCCAGGCCGACGCTCTACCACTGAGCCAACCGGCCAGGGCCTTACTTTACTTCTATCATACATTCTTTGAAGGCAGGGATTATGTCTCATATTTACTTATTTATTCCATAATACTTTGAATGCCTTAATCTTAATACCAAAATATCTGGGCTTTTTTGATTGATTGATAAAACTGACACTTCACAGAATTCAGCAACATGTGGTATGAAGACTTTGTAATCACTCATTAACTGTGTCTTTTGGAAAGTTTAACCTAAAGTCTCCCACCCAGCTTCAGCCCCTTTATCATTAAAAGGAGGAAAATATACTTAATTATACGGTTTTTAAAGATTAAAAGGCAATAATACCTCTAAAATATTTATAATAGTGTCTGCCACATAATTCTTCCAAAATGCTAGCTTCTTACTCCCTTCTTTGAAACACAATTTTTGGCCATGTCCACAATGACGGGTTTTAGTATACAATTTTGTACAAAGACTTACATTTGGTCATGCAATTGTTATAATTTATAGTATTTAGTCTAATTTCTTTTTCTCAAAATTCAACTAAAATGATAAATGGCAGTTTATTTTAAATCAGAGAAGAAAATTCCTTTCTGAGCCAATAAAGTAGTTCTGTCTCTACGGTCTACCAAACTGGTTACTGAAGAGCAGATATGAAAGAAAGAAAAGGTACGCAGAACAGCGGTCCCGCAGAGATGTCTATATCCTAATCCCCGGGACCTGTAATATGTTACTGCACACCATAAAGGAGAATTATGGTTACAGGTGGGATTAATGTTGCCAAATGGTTGACCTTACAATAGTGGGATTATCCAGGTTTATCTCAGTGAGCCCCATGCAATCACAAGGGTCCTTAAAAGTGAAAGAAAGGGGAATAAGAGAATTTGAGAGGTAGCAGCTTAACACGGACTCAGCCCAACATTTCTGGCTTTGAAGATGGAGAATGGGGTCACCAGCCAAGGGATGCAGGTGGCTCCTAGAAGATGGAAGAGGCAAGGAAACGGATTCTCCTCCAGAATCTTCAGAAGCAACTCAGCCCTGCTGACCCCTTGACTTTAGCCCTGTAAGACTCTCTGGATCTCTGTTCTCCAGAACGGGAAGGCAATAAATTTGTATTGTTTAAGCCACTAAGATTGTGGTGATTCATTAGAGCAGCAATGAGAGACAAATACTGTCTCTCATTGTATGTAAATAATACTACAAATTTGGAATTGTGCAGAAACAAATATACTGCGGTTTTAAAATCTTTCAAGTGACCGTATGAATAATGGCAGCATTATTTCTCTTGATTAGACGGGGTATAGAAATCAAGAAAAAAGTAGTATAGTAAAATCTATCATTACAGATTTATTAATAACATTTGCTTTTAGTTAATTGGGTTAGAGACAAAATTTTTCTTTGCAATTTATTCTTGAGTTACTGGAAATGTCCTTAGATTTGGGAACATGATCAGAGAATAAGAAAGAGTTTTAATTAGAGCAGACAAGATTTTCATTTGTACTAAGAAAAGGTATTTTTGATACTGTCACTCCAAAGCCTAAAATACTTCTTTGGCTAATTAGTACTAAAATGTATTGTCTGGCTCTTAAATCCCTCCATCTTATCAAAGTTAAATATATATTGAACTTCTGATCATGCTAGTCTCTGCTATACTATCAACAGATTTTGCTCATTGCTAAATTCATTCTTTCTTTTCTTCCTTCCTTCCCCTCCCTCCCTCCCTTCCTTCCTTCCTTTTATAACAAAGACAGAGAAAGACAGAGAGAGGAACAGATAGCAACAGAGAGACAGGAAGGGAGAGAGAGGAGAAACATCAATTCTTCACTGTGGCACTTTAGTTGTTCATTGATTGTTTTCTCATATGTGCCTTGACCTGGGGGCTACAGCAGACTGAGTGACCCCTTGCTCAAGCCAGTGACCTTGGGTTCAAGCCAGTGACCTTGGGCTTCAAGTCAGCGACCTTTGTGCTCAAGCCAGTGACCATGGGGTCATGTCTATGGTCCCATGCTCAAGTTGATGACCCCTCGCTCAAGCCAGATGAGCTTGTGCTCAAGCCGGCTGATCTCGGGGTTTCGAACCTGGGTCTTCTGCGTTCTAGTCCAACACTCTACACACTGCACCACCACCAAGTCAGGCACTAAATCGTTTCTTATGGTATCTCCACTCCACCTGGAATGTTCTTTCTCTGCCCATTCAGCACAAACTAATCTTCCCTTACTCACCATAGCATTCACATTCTCTAACTGCATTTTCACCTCTATTATTGCCCATCATTTTCTCTTACTTGCATGTTACTCATTATTATTTCAGGTTTGTATGTTTTGCTTCCTTGTTAGCTTTTTGATGATTGATGCTGGCTGATGGGTACATAAGGGTTCATTATACTAGCCTCTACTTTTGTACATGTTTGAAATTTTATAGCAAAAAAATAGTTAAAAAAAACTAGAGAGACACTCTTCTATCTGTAAAGTATTCTGTTAATTTCTAGGTTTCTCTTTCCCTTGCACTGTAAGGTGGATGGAGTTGGTTCACCTCTAAACTTATACCTCTTTTGGTAGAAGAAACATGATGTAAAAGAAAGGTACAATGCTCAAAGAATCACGGCCTTATCCAATGTCACAGTAGTTGTCTACAAAAATTACTGAAAATTATATTATTCAAGATAAAACTTTGACCATTGCTCTGTAAAGAGAAGCACGAATAATTCAACTCACTGGTTCATAATTTATATAACCTTTGAAACCTTTGCTTCAACGTTATTGCTACAGGATTCCTTGTTAGCATATTTCTGGCAAGACATGATTGAGGCAGAATGTTTTGGTCAACATTTAATAAAGAAAAAGTTAGAATCAACAGTAAAACTTACTACTGCTAGTTTATACTATAAAGTATTAACAACCCAAAATGTTAATTAATTTCTAATTCTCTATTCTATTATTTAGATTTCATGAAGGTTGATTGGACTTGATCCATCATTTTACGGAAAATTAATTATTTCAAATACATGCGCCACTCTATGCAACCTGCCTGATTTGCATTGAGGAAAATTCAGCAGAAGTAATTGAGGCACAAGCAAATACTGGCACTGACTGAACTCAATTTTCATTCCAAATTTCTGCAAAATCCCAAGGCACAGCACTATCAGATGCAAGGGGGAAAACAAACAAAAGCAATGTGAAAAGGGAACATGAAGAGAGAATATTACAAGAATCAGAGAACAAAGGGATTGCAAAACTATTTTAGTGCCATAGATGAGCAGTGAGGGCTTCATTCAGGCAAGGTGGAATAAGATATCATATGGCATCCTGACAATTGATGTCTTCATTTAAATGTAAGAATTTACATTCTAATTAGAAAGAATTTACATCTTAATCAGAGGCAGCTGTATTATCTTGTTACTGTTTTTTTCAAAGGTAATGAACTAAAGTACTGCTGTGCTTTTTCAACCAGAAACTAAATAGACAGCATCCAGTATTATTTTATAGCTTACCTGCTGTAAGCTGTTATTAATACTTTCAAAGATTAAATTTCTCACTAAAATATTTTTAAAATGGAAGTTGTGTTTGACATCACTAGAACAGTATGATAAGAACTTATTTAAAGTATTTAAACAAATCCTTTTTTTCCTTGTATTTTAAATGCATTTATTTATCAAGCTATTAGAAGCCTCTTATGATTTACTAATATAATAGTTTTCATAGAAAACAATGTAGAAAAGCTATTAAAGCAGATAGGTATCATATTCTGTTGAAACCCAGTTGTTCTTGAACTTACATTTGGTTATAAGAGGTCATTTACTAAATACAAAACTTTACCATTTAAAGTGTATTGTTTTTTCTTCCTATGATGTTTAACGAGGAAAGATAACAAATATGTATAACAGAATGTTTTGCTTGTTTTATGCTATTTTGTTACTACCTCATTAATGATGTTTAAAAATGTAATGTTTCACAGACACACAATTCTGAGGGTGCCCAGGATTGCCAGTTAGTGAAATTAAAGGAAATAATGCATTCAAACGCATACTTCTCTTGTCTAGGTTGTTCATAATGGTGGTTGCTAGACCTAGGTATTGGTAGTTGGTGATATCTTTGCAAAATTAAGCCCATCATTCATGTGAGAATCAGCATGAGCTCACTGACCCATGGTTTAGAAGAAATTGGGCTTGGCCTAAAAGAAATCAAGCAGGAGAAAATTACAAGTGTTAATAAAAATGTAAAATGCCACCTTTGTCCCTAGCACTATGCGTCTTTGGGTTATGAGCACTTATTTTCATCAGCTGCATCATTAATATGAAGTTGTAAGATGAGCCAGTTTTTAATTTATAGGTTTACGATTTAATTCCTTATGTAATATATATTTTTCATTAAAGAAAAGAGAAGGAAAATAAGAAAAAGACTAAAGTTGTATCTACCAGTCTATTAAATATTATTTGATTTAAAAAATTATAGAGTCTGAACTAATTCTGAGGTACATATATACCTTTATCATCATACTGACCTTCTGGATCCGTACATATAAGAGAAAAACAGGTCACATCAAATGTGCTATAGTTTAAGACAAGAATAATAAAAATAATTCCAGGCAGGTTAAAAAAGAAAGATGAAATTAGTTTTACGGTGGCATGTAACTGACCTAGGCCACTCTGATGACAAAGAGAAGATAATTATTAGTTCACTGGTGTTTTTTCTTGTATTTCTACTAGACAATTTATAGAGGAAATGGTTCAAACGGGCCTGGCTGAATTACTGGCTCTGAAAGATGGCTTTATAATGTTGTCAGAGGTCGTCAGCCCGCTTCTGAAAGGTTTGTCTGTCTATGGCTGTTCTGTGTATGATCTGTTATGAGGGCACCTAACACTTCCCACATGGTACGCACAGTGCCTTTATTTTCAAAAGTATCCCAGGTAAGTTCTTAATTATCCCTAGGTTTAATGGAACCTGTTTCCTTTTTCATAAAGAGTATCCAAAAAATAAAATAAAATTTTCTTTTAATATTTATGTATGGTTTGAGTGTAATATAATGGTCTTTGAGTTGTAGTATACCAGAGTGTTATATCTGCCTTCATCAGTTTTCTACTTGGTCCCACATTTACTCTAACCATAAATATTCATGCACAAGCTAAAATAGCATTTTAAAACATAATAAATGCTTCCTCTTGCTCTATTTCTTATTTGCCTTGTCACTTTGGGCTTTGATGATCACAACTGTTTCCTAAGTAGACTTTGTGCTTATAGTTACTTCCCCCTTGAATTCCTCCTTCATGAAACTGACATCCTAAAGTCATAAATTCTAGCCTTGCTATAGAAAAGGCAGGGATTCTAATTCTGATTATCATTGTCTGGGTCTTTTTTTCTTGTAAAATGAAGAGGTGCGAAAAGCTTATTTCAATGATCTCTTTTTACCTAAAATTAAACGGCTCCTTTCTTAGTTGCTGTGTCTGTCTACTCATTGTATTTCAGTTATTGCATGCCTATTAACATATCATTCTTCTTTCAACTTCAACCTGAAATGCATATTTTATATTCTCTATCCATCCAAATCCTGTTCATTTTTCAAGATCCATTTCAAATCTCTTCTCCACAGTGCTGCTTTGCTGATGCTGGCCAAAAATAACTCATTCTCTAATTTGTATATTCAACAAGTATTTATTGAGTCTTTACTCTGCATCAGGGTGCTGGGGCTGCAGGAATTAATGAGAGAAAGATGGCCCGTGCACTGACAGAACTTACAGTGTAGTGTGAAAGACAAGTTGCTGACGAAGATTGTGGTAAGTATAACAAAGGCAACACACAGATGCTGAGAGAGTGTGCACATGTATGTTATTTGTATAGTGTGATCAGAGAAGGCTAATTCCCTATAGCATTCTTGGCATATAGTAATAACTAATAATTTAATGCATTATCTTAAAATGATATTTGACTTATTTTGGGTATAAATTTGGTTTCTCTAACTAGATTACAGTACCAATGAAACTTACCATTTTTAAAAATCAATAAAATAATTTTAGAAAGAAGAAGGGAATGAGAGACAGAAACATCAATCTGTTTCTGTATGTGCCCTGACTGGGGATCCAACTGGCAACCTTTGTGTTAATTAGGATAATGCTCTAACCAACCAGCCTATCTGGACAGGGCAACACTTATTGTTTTAACTGAGGATTTAACCGCCAGTTATTGTATAGACAAGTCACATGTATTTTATCATTTCATCTTTAGAACAAGTAGGCATTTTCATTAATGTATATTTTACTCAAGATGAGGAAATAAAGGGCTCTGACATAGGACTAGATACTTGCTTAAAGTCAGACAATTGGTAAGTGGCAGAGCTGGCACTAACTCCCATGTCTGCAAATACCAAAGTATGGTATATTAATCACCACGATACACTTCTTTTTGGAGACAGGAATCATATTTAGAGGGTTGGAGCATCAGCCATTCACATCTCCTGGGCACTTAACACACTTGACTGGGTTTCTTCAGTAGATACTACACTATCTGGAGGCAGCTTCTGTGTTCTGGGCATAAACTTAATCAGTCTCTAAAGACTCTTCTTGGAGACAGATGTGTGAATTGAAAATCTCTGGTGAAGGAATTTCTTTTTTTTTTTCTTTTCATTTTTCCGAAGCTGGAAACGGGGAGGCAGTCAGACAGACTCCCGTATGCGCACCAGGGGGCGATGCTCTGCCCCTCTGGGGCGTCGCTCTGTTGCAACCAGAGCCATTCTAGCGCCTGAGGCAGAGGCCACAGAGCCATCCTCAGCGCCTGGGCCATCTTTGCTCCAATGGAGCCTCGGCTGTGGGAGGGGAAGAGAGAGACAGAGAGGAAGGAGAGGGGGAGGGGTGGAGAAGCAGATGGGTGCTTCTCCTGTGTGCCCTGGCTGGGAATCGAACCCGGGACTCCTGCATGCCAGGCCGACGCTCTACCGCTGAGCCAACTGGCCAGGGCCGGTGAAGAAATTTCTCATCTAGTTTCTAACATAGCTTCTCATCATCTTATTCCTAACTGGAACCAAGTTGTATACACGATGTTTTCCTACTCAGCACACGTGAACCGCATACCAGCAATTGTCCATTTTAAGTTTATATTATTTCAGTCAAATTATTTTGACTCAAAAACTAAAAAAAAAAAAAAAATTCATTGATAAGGATCTATAGATAAGAGAATTGTTACACACACAGTGGAAAATTTAATAAAATCAATTATGAATGACCTCCTTTCACAAAGTTAGAGTTAGACTTAGGCATGGGTAATCCAAAAGAAAAGAATGTATTTGATCAAAGAAAAACGTATGTTTGATTCAGAATAGATTCCAGCATTATTTTTCATTGTAGTTTGCTTAGGAAGAAGTCAGAAGTAAGCTGCTTCTGTAATTGCTTAAATCTTTCCCACCACTGACAAAAAAACAAACATCATTTCTTAGGGCACGTGTATTGATAAGCGAGTTGAAATCAGAGCTTACATACACCCTGGTTTATAAATTTGTTGTCTCTCACCTTTACATGAATAAATCGGTAACCTTCCTCTTCCAGATCTAGCCAAGTTATAGTAAATAAGTAGTCTATTTATACATCTTTATTGAGGTATAACTGATATACAAAACAATTGCACACATTTAATGTGTAGGGTGGGGCGAAAGTAGGTTTATAGTTTTTCATGTAGAAAAAAATTAATACATAATACAAAATAACTGTGCCTAATGCACTCATAACCATAAGCCAACTTTTGCTCAACCTTGTATACATCTTGATGATGAGGTTGTACATATGCATACAACCAAGATACCATCACTATAATCAAAGTATTAGATATAGCCATTGCCTCTACAAATTTCCTTGTGTTCCTTCATGTTGATTTTTTTTGGTGGTAAGAACACTTACCATGAGACCTAGCCTTAACACATTTTAAAATGCACACACATGGTATTGTTAATTATTGGTACTATGTTGTATAGCAGATTTATAAAACTTTTTCATCTTGCATAATAGAAACTTTGTATCCACTGAGCTACAATTCTGCATTTTCCCCATGCTCTGGCTTCTGGCAACCACCATTCTATTCTCTGCTTCTATGACTTTTACTATTTTGGATACCTCACACAATATTTATAGGAAAAGGTTCTTAGTTAAGAAAATGATATGACACTGTCAATAAAAATTTGAAGTTGATGTAAACTGCAATGTGGATAGTGTAGATAACTGAGAACTAACTTTTAAAATTATGCCTTGATTTGCACACTGCTAAAATTTTTAAAAATCAAAGTTACATTTTATGGGCTTATATGAAGACTATATGAAATAAGACAGTAAGTACTCTTTAATTTCTCAATAAAGAATAAACTGCCTAGAAGGTAACACTGAGCATAAGAAATGGAAAAGTAAGTAGCCAGGACACTTTTAAGATGAATAAATGAGAAATCAGAAAATAAATTAATAAAAAACAAAGAACAAAAAATACATAAATAAAACACAGTTACCTAGTCTACTAGGAACTACCTAGTTACTAGTGATTTCTTTTTTTCCTCCCTCCCTCCCTCCCTCCCTCCCTCCCTCCCTCCCTCCCTCCCTCCCTCCCTCCCTCCCTCTCTCTCTCTCTCTCTCTCTCTTTCTTTCTTTCTTTCTTTCTTTCTTTCTTTCTTTCTTTCTTTCTTTCTTTTGAGATATAATTGAAGAAATAGGACAATCACACCAGGTAGCTGCTAAATTTCCCATGGCACAAGGGAACCCACTCCCAGAAGGCAACCACCGGCATTTTCTACCGGGGTACAAATCTTGTACACCCCTATAGCCCCAGAGGCAGTTAAGACAGGCTACAGTAAAAAGAAAAAAAATCATACATGATCCACATTCACTCCAATACAAGACAAGAGCCTAATCAAGAACTGCCCAACATTTAAGTACCCATGGATACCAAACAGAATTTATATCTAATAGAATAGTTCATAAAGCACACAGAGGACTTTATAAGAGAATTACTATCCTCAAGTGGGTAAGAGAGGCTGTTAGAAAAAAAGCCAATTAGAAAACATGGAAAATAAGAATATAATTATCAAAAAAAGCCCCAAAACACACTTCAACTGACTAATAGAATGGACACAACTGAGGAAAAAAAATCAATGAGCTGGAAGATAAAGGGTTTCTAACAGAATATAAAGACAAAGAAAATCAAACAGAGAAAGTTAAAAGATGCATACTAGAGCCAGAAACTTTAATGTCTGTGTACCGGGCATTATAGAATAAGAGAGATAAATGGGGTGGTAGTGAGGGAAACATACAGTGTGAATATAAAAGTCGGTATTTACTATGTTAAAAGATTGAAGGACAAAAACTAAAAACAGAAGAAAACAATAATTCTTCATAAACTAGAAAATCAAAAGAAGCATCTTTAACTGAGAAATGCGACCTATCAAATATTTAAAACAAACTTATTGTTTTAATGGTAAAACAATACAAAATATAGGAGCAAAGATTTCACCAATAGAATTAACGTTATACTGCAAGTCCTGGACTATGCATTTGGATAATAAAAAGAAATTAAACGTGTAAATAACAGAAAGGGAAAGACAAATGATCATTATTTGTAGACAACATGGTCATCTACCTGCAAAATCCAACAGACTGAACTGAGCAACTATTAGCACTAATGAGGTGGCTCAATAAAGGGACTGGACTCAAGCTCAACATTTAAGCACCAACACAACAATTTAATGAAACAAAGAATTAAAAAGAATCCCATTCACAACAGAGAGAAAAAACAACTTCAGAAAATATTTAGGAATAAGCTCGATAGGAAATGTGCAAGATTATGCATTCCTTTTTACAAATATTTACTGATTAGGCAATAGGAATACAAAGTTAAGGGTGAAAAATCAATGATGAACTTATGGTACCTGCCCTTATGGAGTTTATAAAGTAAACTGAGATAAAAATCTTCAAAGAATCATACCAGTAAACAAAAAATAATAAACTGGTAAGTGCTATAAAGAAGTAGATGGTCCCTAATTAATCAATGTCATCCCGTTAAAATTAATTGTCTAAATAAAAAAATAAATAAAAAAAGAAGTAGATGGTGCTTTGAGGGTGTAGCAGAGAAGAAATTAATTTAGCGAGAGAGGCTGTGGAAGGCTTTCCTGTAGGAGAAATTATTCTGGCGTTGTGGCAAGCATTAGCTAGGAAGGAGCAAATGTAAACAGTATTCCAGGAAGACTCTCTCGCCAGTGCAAAGGCTTGCGGCAAAAGAGAACAATGTTGTTTTAAGAAATGAAAACTAAAAAAACCACAAAATAATACATGGTAAGCTGTATAATGCCCTTGCCTTCCCCCAAAGATGTCCATGTCCTTAATCCCTAGAACCTGTGAACTTGTTACAAATGGCTAAAGAGACTTTTCAGAGGTGATTAAGTTAAGGGTCCTGACATTGGGAGATGTCCTGGGCCCAATGGCGTCATAAGATCCCTATGAAGGAAGGAAGTGTCAAACTCAGAGAGAAGGGGGTGTGATGGTGGAGCAGAGTCAGCAGTGGTACCTCCCTAAGCTAAGCAAAGCTGCCAGGCTCCAGACCAGGAAAAGGCAGGAAGTAGACTCTCCCCTTAAAAGTCTCCAGGAGAAACTAGCCTTGCTGACACCATGATTTTATTCTACTAAGGCTAATTTTGGACTTCTGATCTTTTGAAGAATAACATAATAAATTTGGGTTAAGCCACTAAATTTGTGCTAACTGGGTATAACAGCAATAAGAAACTCACCCAGAATTAGTACAATTTAAAGAAAAAGAAAGCATCAATTATAAGTAGAATTAATCAAGTTTTACCATGAAATTATATGGACATATGTAAATCACAGAATACATAAAATAATATATTGTTGTAGAATAATGGGAAGTATTAATATATAAGCCCATTAAAATTCTCACACTTATGACACACAATAATGATTCAATATTTGTTGTATATAAAAGCTTATTTTCAATAGATTATCCTGCTAAAATGAAGACTTTGACCAGTTGATATCTTCAGTTGAATATCAGGCTATTAGTAACATGAATTATAAGGTTTATTTCATATATGTACATACATGAAATTATGTATATTGTGTTACATGTTATTTTACATAAAGAAATGCATTATTCTGAAATTTTAATATGCAGAACGTCAAACATTTGTGAGGTATAAACATCATAAAGATTAATTTAATACCTATCTCTTGCCTTTAGAGAAATTACTAGATGTTTTGATAATGATGCCATATACCAGGGGTTGGGAACCTATGGCTCGCAAGCCAGATGTGGCTCTTTTGATGGCTGCATCTGGCTTGCAGACAAATCTTTAATAAAAAAATAATAATGTTAAAAATATAAAACATTCTCATGTGTTACAATCCATTCATTTCCTACTGCTCATGTTCATGGTTGTGGGTGGCTGGAGCCAATCACAGCTGTCCTCTGGGACAACATCAAATTTTTATTGGATAATGTTTAACGTACACGGATCATTGTATGGCTCTCACGGAATTACATTTTAAAATATGTGGCGTTCATGGCTCTCTCAGCCAAAAAGGTTCCCGACCCCTGCCATATACTTTCCTTTGAAAAAATAAAATGTAAGATTAAGAAATAACCATCATTATCACTTATTGAGAGAGATAATAACTGTATCATAATTATAGAGAAATTTTAACATCTATAATATTTTTTGTAGAAATTATTAAAATGTCAAATAGATTCTGGACCTGTATATTTGAAATCTGTACAGAAATAGCTTTTAAATCCATAGTTTCTAATAAAGCAATTAAATTTAAGTACATTATATGATAACTTCCAAAGTCTTAATTTTTAGATATCAGAAAATAATCTTTATGTCATATACCATTCTATATTAAACAATTAGAGTGTTTTCTTTCATCTAAGTTAGACTGCTTCAAGAAACAGAAACAGGAGTTTTATGTCTTCTGTTTGAATCAACCTCTCCCCCCACATATATTTAGTAGCTGAGAAGTTTTTCTATTTTCAAATAGATACAAAAATCTACAACACAAGAACAGGATCTTAAATGATAAGAGATAATTTGCCCTGATGCATTTGTGATAAGACAATTGCACTGTAAACTGAATGTATTGTTTTTCTTTGAATACTCTATTACTATTGTAAGCAGAACAAATGCACAGATGGCATGGGCCATAAAAACATAATTAAGCTTTACAATATTGTTCCTATCAGATTTCAGAAGTGTGCTTTAGCTTAAGTAAGAGTACTGAATATGTGAGCCCATACAATATTTGAATTTTACGTTTTTGGATAAATACGTAAAGGGTGATCTACTTAGATGCTTCACACTATTTTCATTTCACTCAGTTCTTGGCCTTTAGTTTCAAACAAGTTGAGAATTATTTTAGGAGAGGGTATACTAACCAGGAGAAAAAAAATTATAGCAATTCTCCTTTTTTGATGAGAAAACATTTTGATTTCTTTAATAAAATAAACCAGTATTTACCACCATAGATATCACAGACTTGCTCTAGGGATAACCTACCTGGATAAACCACAGCCAAGCCGAGTGTAAGTATATAAATTATGTTAAAATAATATATTCATACTCTGATGAACACTGGATAACTTTTTGATCAGTAATAATTGTTTAAAACTAGCAGTCCCACAGGATATAGTAATAAAGAGGCTATCTAAATCTGAAAGGTATTGGGGCTGTTTCAGGCTCTCTGGGGGCTGCTGGGCAGTATGGGTTGCTCCACAGAAATACCGACACATTGCATGCCTGTCTTCTTGCTCTGTGTCCCCTGCTTAGCAAGCTTGTTGACTAAGCCATTGGTGCAAAGGCAGGGAGGAGAAGGGTCCTAAGAGACCAAACATAGGATCACAGGACCCTTTGTATGTGTTGTGTTTAACAAGTCAAGTAAACAGAGAGACTGCAGGAAGTGACCATAATATGAAAGCCCTATATGCAGCCCCCAACAGACAACCAAGACTTGCAAGTAACTTTGGTGTGTTAATTCATTTGCATTGTTTAATAAAAAGTGCTAACAGCGACGATTTCTTGAGTGCTTTCTATGCATTTCATTGTGTGCTAAGTGCTTTACATGAACAATATTCATTTTCCCAATAAAATTTTTTATATTAGCTACCCTGTAACAACCTTCTGAATAGATATTATTATCCTTATTTCTTGGATATTTTCTAGACAATCTTTTATAAGAATTGAGGAGATATGAGGTACAAGAAGCTTACTGAAAACCCACTTTAAAAATTGTGATAGTTTAAGGAATAATATTTAGCCTTCAAAATGGATTTATATTGGCTATATGATAGAAAATATCCAAGAATATTTTATTTTCCCAGTAAGAAAAGACCATTAAAAAAAAAAACAGAGCCCTGGCCAGATAGCTCAGTTGATTAGAGCATTGTCCTAAAGTGCAGAGGTTGCTGGTTTGATCCCTGCTCAGGGTATATACATGAACAGACCAATGTTCCTGTCTCTCTCACCCCCTCCCCTCTCAAATCAATCAAATAAACATAAAAAAAGGAAATGCCTGACTACACAATCCTTAAGGACATCCAAAACCGTATGGGGAGATATAGGATCCAGGAGACCATGTTCTTACGGGAAACTTTAAAAACACTTTGGGCATTAGGGATATTCAAGTGAATGGTAAGTCGTATTAGAAAAAAAGTAATGATTGAAGTCCAAACCCATGCTCTAGTACTGTAGAAAGGAAGGAAATAGTACAGGGAAAGAGAGTTAGGATGAGGACGAGAGGCAGAGAGGAGAGGAAGACATCTATCCATCCCTACATTTATACCACCAGGTAGGACATAGGCAAGGAGAATGAAAAAGGTTCTCTGTATTTCTCTGGGATGCATTTGAAATTGCAACAGAGAACATGCCCTGTTAGTGAAAACTAATGATGTAGCCCTAAAGGCATTTTGTAAATCTGACACTTTCCTGAATGAACTCCCAAAGGTTCCGGTCTAGCTTCAGTAATCTGTTCATCAGCTCTCATCCAAGGATTAAGAATCAAGAGACTTTGCATCTGGACTTGGTTCTGCCACTTTTTGTGTGAGATCAGAAAGTTTACCTATCTGGGCCTCAGGTACCTTACACAGATCAGACCACCTGTATTCTCAACTCACAAATCTAAAAAACTTCGGAAACCTTAACATATTTGGTGGCAAAATCTGGCCTGGTATGACATAAAGCTAATTGCAGTTTTTATTAATTCTATTTCTTGTGAGTCCTCATATGTTTTATTGCAGAAATATTAATGTATTTGTCTATGAAGTATTTATTGTTACATTTAAACTAATATTTTATAAGAATTTATTCTGAAATATTTTCAACAGAAACAAATGCAAAAACAGCACAAAGAATTCCCATATCTCTCTCACCTAGGTCTCCCAATGCCTAATATTTTACATATGCTCCATCTCTCCTTCTCCTGTTGTTTAAATATAGACATACTTCTCCAAGACTTATATATGCCATAATTAGCCTTTTTCTGTACCACTTAAGAACAAGCAGAATATATGATTCCTACTACCTATAAATACCAGTGTGTATTTTCCAAAACAAGGACATTCTACTACATGATCACCACATAACCCTTCAAGTCAGGAAATCAACATTAATACAAACCAACTGTCAATTCAGACTCCATTTACACTTGTTAATAGTCCCGGCAATATCAGGACATTTGTTCTCTTCCAATACTCTCAGTATTTCCCTGCCTTTCAAGTCCTCGATAGTTTGTCGAGAACACAGGGCTTTTATTCTGTAGGCTAACCATGAACCTAGATTCATTCGGCATCATTTCCTCTTGATTACACCTTCTGTACAGGGGAACCCCAAATATGAGACTGCTCTTTTGGTGACTCACACCAAGGTGATGTACCAGATGTGATGTTAACTGATCCCTTGGTCATGTTGTTTGTTCATCAGGTTTTTCTACTGCAGTCACAATTCTTCCCTTTGTAACTGATTAGTACTTTGGAAATACTTTGAGGTTCTTTCAATATCTTGCTCCTCATCAAACCTCATCAATCCACCAGCTTTTTTGGCCTCCATTGACCATTTCTGTCTGAACTAAATATAACTATAATTGTCAAAGGGCAATTTTCTATTTCATCATTCCTGTAATGTTTATTCACTGGTTTCTCTTTTCATTTCTCTCTCTCTCTCTATATCTCTCTCTCCCCATCCATCCATCCATCCATCCATCCATCCATCCATCCATTCCATGCAGAAATGGACTCACGGATTTCCATTTTACTCAATAGGTTATTTTTCATTACTTATTTTGAACCTCAAATTTTCCAGATTTGGCTAGTAGGGCCCTCTTCAAAGTGGCTCCGGTGCCTTCTCTTCTCATTCTTTGAGTACCTCCTTACATAAATGCTAGTCTTATGTTATCCTTTTTGTTCACCAGCCCAAGAATCAGCAATTTGGCCAAGAGGCCACTCTTCCCTTCCTCTCTTTCTTCCTCTTTCTCTTCTTTTTTGTTTATTAGCGGGGAATGAAACTTAGAAACCAATATCTAGGAACTTGTAGAATTCCTGAGGTCGTTGTTTCTAAGTTCTCTGGAAGACAAAGCTAAGAATAGATGTACTGTATTTTTCACTCCATAAGATGCACCTGACCATAAGACACATCTAAGACTTTTTTTTGTGTGTGTGTATGTTTTTCCGAAGCTGGAAACAGGGAGTCAGTCGGACAGTCTCCCGCATGTGCCTGACCGGGATCCACCCGGCACGCCCACCAGGGGGCGATGCTCTGCCCATCTGGGGCATTGCTCTGTCGCGACCAGAGCCACTCTAGCGCCTGGGGCAGAGGCCAAGGAGCCATCCCCAGCACCCGGGCCATCTTTTGCTCCAATAGAGCCTTGGCTATGGGAGGGGAAGAGAGAGACAGAGAGGAAGGAGAGGGGGATTGAGGTGGAGAAGCAGATGGGCGCTTCTCCTGTGTGCCCTGGCCGGGAATCGAAACCAGGACTTCCGCACAACAGGCCGACGCTCTACCACTGAGCCAACCGGCCAGGGCCACACCTGGGACTTTAAGGAGGGAAATAAGAAAAAGAAATATTCTGAACCAAATGGTGTGTTAAAATATTTAATAAAATACCATATTTTTTGCTCCATAACATCCACGGGCATTTTTCCCTCCACTTTTGGGGGGTAAAGGTACATCTTATGGACCAGAAAATACGGCATATAGTACATAAACACACATACAGAGAAATCTATAACTACTTCTGTGTTTATCTATATATGAATGTGAGCACACATGTGTGCTATTAATCCATGAGCAGTTGTGTGTTTTTTTTTAAAATTTTTTAACAGAGACAGAGTCAGAGAGAGGGATAGATAGGGACAGACAGGAATGGAGAAAGATAAGAAACATCAATTATCAGTTTTTTGTTGCGACACCTTAGTTGTTCTTTGATTGCTTTCTCATATGTGCCTTGACTATGGGCCTTCAGCAGACGGAGTAACCCCGTGCTCGAGTCAGCAACCTTGGGTTCAAGCTGGTGAGCTTTTGCTCAAACCAGATGAGCCCGTGCTCAAGCTGGTGACGTCGGGGTCTCGTGACGTTCTATCCACTACACCACCGCCTGGTCAGTTGTGTTTTATTAATTAAAATAACCTTTCAAAGTCAAGCAATATTTTCTAGAGTAGTAGGCCAAAAATTTTATTCACTATACTCATATGCCACATAATTACATGTATTTTGATCTTAACTCCTCTTAATCTTAGTCTTGAAAGACAAAAAAGTATTGGTCTTCTATTTTGCCCTTCCTACAGCAACTACCTCATCCTTGTTCCATTTCCATGACTGTGTTAGCAAAGAAAATTCTGTTAGAGAGTTGAGCAGGGAAATATATAAAAAGTATATATAATTTAAATTTTGCTCTGAATACATCAATGCAGTTACAAGTATTTGTATACAAAATGCATATTTTTTGCTCATTCTTAATACAAAAGTAAAAAAATGGAAAGGGTTTGAAAAGATATTTCAATTATTTAAAATCTGCTCAAGAGAATAGCGCCGTGAAGAGGGCTCACAATACCTCTCCCCAAAATTTCAACAAGTTTGACAACTAGAGAGAGAAAAACAATCCCAGGACATCTGAAATTCACACACACTGAACAAAGTGTTATTAACAAAACCACCCTCAGATGCCATTAAGGAAAAGGAAATCGAATATCATGGATACAAAAGACAGAGATATAGCACATATAGATGAGGAAAAATCTATAGAAAAAAACTTTAATAGATTGGAAACCTTGGAGTTAAATGACAGAGAATTTAAAATAGAAATCCTAAAAATACTCAGAGATATACAAGAAAACACAGAAAGGCAATTTAGGGACTAAATAAACAACTCAATTAACAGAAAGAATATATTACCAAGGAAAGTGAAACTATAAAAATAAATCAAACAGAGATGAAAAACTCAATTCATGTACTGAAAAGCGAGGTAACAAGCTTAGCTAATAGAACAGGCCAGATAGAAGAGATAATTAGTGACATAGAAGACAGGCAACTAGAGGAACAACAGAGAGAAGAGGAGAGAGACTCATGAATTAAAAAAAAAATGAGAAAGCCCTACAGGAATTGTCTGACTCTATCAAAAAGAGCAACATAAGAATAATAGGTATATCAGAAGGAGAAGAGAGAGAAAATGGAATGGAGAACATATTCAAACAAATAATAGACAAGAACTTCCCAAGCCTATGGAAAGAACTAAAGCCTCAAATTCAAGAAGAAAACAGAACACCGAGTTATCTTAACCACAACAAACCTACTCCAAGGCACATCATAATGAAACTGGCACAAACCAACGACAAAAAAAAAAACTTCTCGAGGCAGCCAGGGAAAAGAATACAGCATATAAAGGAAGGCCTATTAGATTATCATCAGAGCAGAAACTCTACAAGCTAGAAGAGAGTGGACCCCAATATTTAAAGTTCTGAAAGAGAGGAACTTCCAGCCAAGAATACTATACCAATCAAAGCTATCCTTCAAATACGAAGGAGAAATAAAAACATTCACAGATACAGAAAAGATGAGGGAATTTATCACCAGAAAACCCCCACTTCAGGAAATACTAAAGGGGGTTTTCTGACCAGATACAAAGAACAAAACAAAGCAAAACCACAAGTAAAAGCTCCACCAAGAACACAATAAAATCAAATTTAAACTGTGACAACAAAAACAAAAAATGGGAGAGGACGAAGATTAACAGTAGCAAAGGAGGATGTAGTGCAGAAGCACTCATGAGATAGTGTACTACAATGAACATGGTAGGTACCCTTTCCATTACTTAATGGTAACCACCCCTGAAAAAACCACCACAGAAGCACATAACTTGAAAAAAAAAGTAACAGAGGAAAGAAGTATGGATTACAACCAAACAAAAACAAATGACAGAAAAACAATAGAAGAATCAAACAAGATACAAAACTAAGAGAAAGCAATATATAAAATGGCAATAGGAAACCCTCAAGTGGATTGAACTCACCAATAAAAAGACACAGAGTAGTAGAATGGATAAAAAATATCCAACTCTATGCTGCCTACAAGAAATATATCTAAGCAACAAGGATAAAAACAAATTCAATAAAAAGCAAGTATAGCAATACTCATATCTAACAATGCTGACTACAAGACAGCAAAAGTAATTGGAGACAAAAATGGTCATTTCTTAATGATTAAGGGGACACTGAATCAAGAAGACATAACACTTCAAAATATATATGCACCAAAGCAAGGAGCAACAAAATATATACGACAGCTACTGACTGATCTAAAAACAAAAACTGACAAAAATACAATCAGTGGAGACCTCAATACACTGCTGACGGCTCTAGATCATTCATCCAAACAGAAAATAAATAAAGAAATATTGGCCTTAACAAAACACTAGAACAATTGGATATGATAGACATCTACAGGACATTTTATCCCAAAGTGCCAGAGTATATATTTTTCTCTAGTGTACATGGAACATTCTCAAGAATTGACCATATGTTGGGCCACAAAAATAACATCAGCAAATTCAGAAAAATTGAAATTATACCAAGCATATTCTCTGATCATAAAGCCTTGAAACTAGAAATTCAACTGCAAAAAAGAGGTAAAAAACCCCACAAAAATGTGGAAATTAAACAACATACTTTTAAAAAGTGAGTGGGTCAAAGAAGAAATAAGCGCAGAGATCAAAAGATACATACAGACAAATGAAAATAACAATACGACATATCAGAATCTCTGAGATGCAGCAAAAGCAGTAAGAAGAGGGAAGTTCATATCACTATAGGCCTATATGAACAAACAAGAGAGAGCCCAAGAAAACCACTTAACTTCACATCTTAAGGAACTAGAAAATGAAGAACAAAGACAACCCAAAACCAGCAGAAGAAAGGAAATAATAAAAATCAGAGCAGAAATAAATGAAATAGAGAACAGAAAAATTATAGAAAAAATTAATAAAACAAGGAGCTGGTTCTTTGAAAAGATCAACAAAATTGACAAACCCTTGGCAAGACTCACCAAAGAAAAAAAAGAAAGGACTCATATAAATAAAATCCAAAATGAAAGAGGAAAAATCACCACCAATATCATAGATATACAAAGAATTATTGTAGAATACTATGAAAAACTATATGCCACCAAATTCAACAACCTAGAAGAAATGGATAAATTCGTAGACCAATACAATCTTCCTAGACTGAGTCATGAAGAAGCAGAAAAGCCTAAACAGACCCATAAGCAGGGAGGAAATAGAAAAACTATTAAAAACTTCTCCCAAAATAAAGGTCCAGGGCCAGACGGCTGTAGTAGTGAATTTTATCAAACATTCAAAGAAGACTTGGTTCCTATTCTACTCAAAGTCTTCCAAAAAATTGAAGAAGAAGCAATACTTTCAAACACATTTTATGAGGCCAACATAAACCTCATACCGAAACCTGGCAAGGATGGCACAAAGAAAACTACAGACCAATATCTCTAATGAATACAGATGCTAAAATACTAAACAAAATACTAGCAAATCAAATACAAAAACATATTAAAAAAAATACATCATGATCAAGTGGGATTCATCCCAGAATCACAAGGATGGTTCAATATACGTAAAACGGTTAATGTAATACACCACATCAACAAAATAAAGAACAAAAACCACATGATCTTATCAATAGATGCAGAAAAGGCATTCGATAAAATACAACACAATTTTATGTTTAAAACACTCAACAAAATGGGTATAGAAAAAAATATCTCAACATAATAAAGGCCATTTTTGATAAACCATCAGCTAACATCATATTAAATGGCATAAAACTGAGGACTTTTACCCTTAAATCAGGAACAAGACAGGGTTGTCCACTCTCTCCACTCTTATTTAACATGGTGTTAGAAGTTCTAGCGAAAGCACTCAGACAAGAAAAAGAAATAAAAAGCATTCATATTGGAAAAGAAGTAAAGGTTTAACTTTTTGCAGATGATATGATCCTTCCTATACATCGAAAACCCCAAAGACTCCACAAAAAGATTACTAGAAACAATAAATCAATACAGTAAGGTCGCAGGATACAAAATTAATATATAAAAGTCCATTACCTTCCTATATGCCAACAACAAAACATCAGAAAATGAACTCAAAAAAATAATCTCCTTCATGGTTGCAACAAAAAAAATAAAATACCCAAGAATAAACATAACAAAGAATGTAAAGGACCTATATAATAAAAACTACAAACCATTGTTAAGGGAAATTGAAAAAGATACAATGAAATGGAAAAATATTCCTTGTTCTTGGATAGGAAGAATAAATATAATCAAAATGACCATATTACCCAAAGCAATATACAAATTCAATGCAATTCCCATCAAAATTCCAATGGCATTTTAAAAGAAATGGAACAAAAAATCATCAGATTTATATGGAACTATAAAAAGCCCCAAATAGCCAAAGCAATCCTAAGGAAAAAGAAAGAAGGTGGGGCATTACAATACCTGACTTCAAATTATATTACAGAGCCATGACAATCAAAACAGCATGGTTTTGGCAGAAAAATAGACACTCAGACCAATGAAACAGAAGAGAAAGCCCAGAAATAAAACCATATATATATGGTCAAATAATTTTCGATAAAGGGGCCAACAACACACAATGGAGAAAAGAAAGCCTCTTCAACAAATGGTGCTGGGAAAACTGGAAAGCCACATGCAAAAGAATAAAACTTGACTACAGTTTGTCCCCTTGTACTAAAATTAATTCAAAATGGATCAAAGACCTAAATATAATACCTGAAACAATAAAGTACATAGAAGAAAACATAGGTACTAAACTCATGGACCTGGGCTTTAAAGAGCATTTTATGATTTGACTCCAAAGGCAAGGGAAGTGAAGGCAAAAACAAATGAATGGGACTACATCAGACTAAGAAGTTTCTGCACAGCAAGAGAAACTGACAAGAAAACAAACAGCCAGCCAACTAAATGGGAGATGATATTTTCAAACAATAGCTCAGATAAGGGCCTAATATCCAAAATATACAAAGAACTCATAAAACTCAACAACAAACAAACAATCCAATAAAAAATGGGAAGAGGACATGAATAGACACTTCTCCTAGGAAGAAATACAAATGGCCAACAGATATATGAAAAGATGCTCATCTTCATTAGTTATCAGAGAAATGCAAATCAAAAATACAATGAGATACCACCTCACACCTGTTAGATTAGGTATTATCAACAAGACAGGTAATGGCAAGTGTTGGAGAGGCTGTGGAGAAAAAGGAACCCTCATCCACTGTTGGTGGGAATGTAAAGTAGTACAACCACTATGGAAGAAATTATGGTGGTATCTCAAAAGAACTAAAAATAGAACTACCATATGACCCAGCAATCCCTCTACTGGGTATATACCCCCAAAACTCAAAAACATTGGTATGTAAAGACACATGCATGTTCATTGCAGCATTATTCACAGTGGCCAAGACATGGAAACAACCAAAAAGCCATACTATGGAATACTATTCAGCCATAAGAAATGATGACATAGGAACATTTACAACAACATGGTTGGATCTTGATAATATTATACGGAGTGGAATAAATAATTCAGAAAAAAACTAAGTGCATGATTCCATACATAGATGGGACATAAAAACGAAATTAAGAGACATGAACAAAATTGTGGTGGTTATGGGGGGGGGTAGGGGGGAAGGGAGGAGAGTGAGGGAGTGGGGGAAGGGGAGGGGCACAAAGAAAACCAGATAGAAGGTGACAGCAGACAATTTGACTTTGGGTGATGGGTATGCAACATAATTAAATGTCAAAATAACCTGAAGATGTTTTCTCTGAACATATGTACCCTGATTTATTGTCACCGCATTAAAATTAATAATAAAAAAATCTGTTCAAATATACAATATACTCTAGTTGAGAACTGCACCAAGTAGGAATATAATTGAGAACAATAAATAAATCAGACAAAGGGTTTATCTAAAATAGGCTTATGGAACCAAAATTTACCAGTTTAATAAAAATATGTGTTTAAAGTTTCAAATTTAAGTATGGTATGCATGTTTTATACTGACATAGACTAACAAACTGCCCCCACTACAGCTGGGAAGGTTAAAGAACAGTATTCAAATCTAATTTAGATATAACAGCTGTTCAAATGCCAGGGCGTATTTTACTTGAAAATGTGACCAGTTAGTTCTGTTAAATATAAATTGCTATTCCAGCGATATGCATGCATTATTCCCCCTACCGCCCACCCAGGTCCTTAAAAATGGTTTTTCCTAATATGTATAGGAATCACCACTGAAGTTCAATGGATCTTTTTCTTGAACTTAACCTTTTCTTTCTCAAGTTTCAGAAAAACTAAATGGGATAATTCTCTTCTTATCTCATCGCCCATCTCTTGCACCCACATACCTTAGCAGCTGCTCGTGACAATACAAAAATAATATACTGTACTTTTTGCTCCATAACATGCACTTTTCCCCACAAAAGTGGAGGGGAAAATGCCCATGTATCTTATGGAGTGAATGTTCAGTTTTTTTAGCTGCTGTGGATTCCCAGACAACTAGAAGAGTATTTGAACATTAAAGTCTCTTCTCATTTGTTAATAACAGTGCTAATGGTTGTTAATACTGCTGTTCAGTTTACATTGTTGAAATATTATTGTGGTATATTTTATTAAATATTTTAACAAAGCATTTGGTTCAGAATATTTTTTTTCTTATTTTCCTCCTTAAAACGCTAGGTGTGTCTTATGGTCAGATGCGTATTATGGAGTGAAAAATATGGTAATTAATAACTGGAAGAGCCACTGATTAGTTGTATTTAAATTCCTCATTTTTTACAGAAACAAGTTTAGACATTTTAAATTGTAGACAATAATTCTATCATAGCTATGGTACACATGTTAAATTATGAGTTGTATAGGTACTGTTTTCAAAACAAACGAATAAAATTCTAATGTTTCCAAAAATAACCACAAATGTACTTCATTTAAACAATGTCATCACCATTAAAAGTACATGAGCTTATTTGTAAATGAAGAAGGTGGCCCATTATTCAATTTCTTGGGACACAGGGAAAAAAGCAAGATGATTTTTAAGAATTTCCCAAGAGAAGTCTCCTTAATCTGGTGTCCAAGGAAAACATAACTTCTTCCTGCATTGTACTTCAGAAACTGAGAAGACAGTTCTGATGCAGGGGAACTTTCTCCTCAGCTGGAGGAAGACAAAGTTCTGCACCAGAGGTGTTTTCTTCCTATTGGAAAGGGACACAAAGACCTACAGATGGGCAACTCTTCCAAAGTCATGCAGAAGTCAAAGGCTGCTTCTCCACAAGAAAACAGTTTATATCAACATGTTACATCTTTTCAGCAGAGATTAGGTAGAGTCTATGTCCCTCCCCTCCTTCCTAATAAATACAGGGCACTTGTTAGAAACTCTGCTAGGCTTTGGGATTCAATGATGAACAAGACATTTGTGCTCTGTATTTAGGGAACTGAGCGTGCATAAGGGGATGATAAAAGTAACTGCAGTGCAGTATGGTTACTGCTCTGATGAAGTATGGGATGCTATGGGAGAACAAAGAATCCCGGCTTGGTGTGGATGGATCAGAGAAGTGACGTTTAATGTAGTCTGAAGGATAAATAAAAGTTAGTGTGGTTGAACTGGAAACAGCCCAATTGTCCGTCAGAGGACAAGTGGATTAAAAAGCTTTGGTACATATATACTATGGAATACTACTCAGCCATAAGAAATGACGACATCAGATCATTTACAACAACATGAATGGACCTTGATAACATTATACGGAGTGAAATAAGTAAATTAGAAAAAACTAAGAACTATATGACTCCATACATAGATGGGACATAAAAATGAGACTCAGAGACATGGACAAGAATGTTATGGTAATGGGGGGTGGGGTGAGGGGTGGGAAGAGGGCAAGGAAGGAGAGAGAGGGGGTGGTGGGAGGGGAGGGGCACAAAGAAAACCAGATAGAAGGTGACGGAAGATAATTTAACTTTGGGTGAGGGTTATGCAACATAATCAAATATCAAAATAATCTGGAGATGTTTTCTCTGAACATATGTCACTGCATTAAAATTATCAATGTCACTACATTAAAATTGATAAAAATAAGATTTAAAAAATGAAAAATGAAAAAAAATGTTAGTGTGGTTGAGATGACAGTGGTAGGTGGTAGAGGAGCTGTAGGTGGAAAGTTCTATCCACAGGAAACTCCATGAATGAATATACTTTTGAGGAACTGAAAGCATTTAAGTAAAGCATTGGGAAATTCCTCTTTTGCTACCTTGGTCCTGCTCATGCTCTTCAGCAAAGCCAGAGCAGAGAATTAGCACCCAGCATTTCATTGGCAGAAGTAAAAAGTAGATGTTTTGGGACAGGTAGGACTTCACTATGTCCTTGAAAATGGAAATCTAGGTCAACTCAGAAACTGTTTCTTAAGGAATTCTCAAAATTCATTATTACAGTAGCAGGGCAACAAAGAGTAAAGATTTTCGCCAGTAGAAGCACTATAATTTTTGTTTTTTAGATTTCAGATCATAGCATTTATTGACCACATGAGCTTAGGCTGCTTACTTTGTGTTAAACTTGAGGTGCTCCCTAATTAAAATGAAGGGGTTGAAAAAGATGTTTGTACTCTTCTCTCCTGCTCTAGCCAATGGGCTCTGAGAACAACTCAAATATAGCATCACAGTATCAAGACTCCACTCCTTGAGAGTCCTGAATTCCTTCAGGTTATTAAATAAATCTTTCTATTCAAGCAGATCAGCTCCAATTTTGACAGCTTTTAAAACTGGGCTTCTGAATAAGATTTTAGATAGAGAAAAGGTTCCATGACTTAAAATTTTTGGAAGTCCCTTTCCATTTCATTGCTTTGTTGCATCAACCCCCAACACCTAAATCTTTACTTAAACTTAAAACATGGGGCAGTTCTCCTATTGGTCCGAATACAAGGCTAAATCTCTGAGTTCCTGAATGATGTTTCAATACTCTGAAAAGATTTATTATTTGGTACAAGGTTGATTCAGGGATATGATAAATGCTATCAAATGACTAGCTATGTGTCATCTTAGAAAATCTCACTAGGAAAAACAGAATTAGAAATATTTATATTACTATATTCCTAGTTCAAAATTGTCATCATACACATTGTGTGCTTATTGTCCTAAATTCAGAAATAACAAAGAAATGTGTCCTTTGGTTGAAGAAGTGTAAATAAATGTACTGTTTTATTTGGTAAGGTTAAAAATAAACTGGCAGTTAGCAAAGCAGCCCTAAATTTACTATATTTTTAAGCTTGAAGATAAAATTGAGACTTTATAAATGAGAAAATGAGGTACTAAAAGCAAGACACTAAATCAATTTTAAACATGAAACACAATTTATGCTTGACTTTAAAACTCATCCACAAAACATTAATCTACACAAAGGCCAGAAGCTGAATGAAGCATAATTTGTGAAACTGATACCTTTCATCACAACCTCTAACTGAAAAGGTCATTAGATATATTATATCTAAGTGAGCAGCTTATCCCTGCTTCATTACTGATAATTAAGACAAGTAATATTTTCTTGACAGTAATGTGTCCGTTAACAGATACAGTCTAGTTTGCATAAAATAAGCATTAATTACCATAGTACTACCACAGATTAAAAAAAAAAATTAAGTACCTGTATAACATGGCTTCATTATTTTTTCCCTTAGTTTTCTCAAAGAATTAACAGGCTCAGAAAACATAATATACATATTGAGAAATTTATCTCCAGTCATGTTTTAAATTCATAAGGTACATAATAAAAAAGGAATTTTGAAAAAGAGGTAAATAGAAATGGAGGCACTAGTGACTGGGTATCATTTAAATGGTCTGCACTAACTTGTTTTGTTGAGACACTTGAAATGCAACTTAAGATGCAGCAAGCTTTTTAATGGTGAAACATTTTAAGTCTTAATGTGGGAAATTTGGGGAGGTACTAAATGGTATTCTGCTGTTTGAAAGAATTAAAATAATTTCCAAAGTATCTGCCTGAAAATCCAGAATTAAAGAGTCACAGAAGTGCTTTAAAATGGTCTCGAATAAGAAAGCACGAGTCTACCTGCTAGTGAATGAGGCCTTAGGTACTACCAGTAATGATGACTATTTACTATGTGATTTATATGTACTCTGTGTGTCAAGTACTTACAGAACACTCTCAGTTTTCACAGCCATCTGATGATGCTAATATTACTGTTCCAATTTTCAGATGAAGAAAAAAGGTGCAACAACTTGCCTACAGGAGCATAACTAGTAAGTGGCGGGCTAGGTCGAGGAGGCCCCAGAGTCGGCTCTCGCTCCTCAGTACTACACTACACTCTTGCCAATGGATCTAGTTGTTTGAAGTGCTCCCTTTTTTAGGACAGCCATTTAGATAATATTTCTTAAGTATCTATTTGCGCAAAGAACTGGAAAGTCAACAGGGCATTGTGTAGTAGCTTGTAAGAAAACCAACACTTGAAAGGAAGAATGGGACAGAAGCAGTAATTCACGGTCTGAAATTTTTAAGCAGGTGTCCTTCCAAACTGGAGTTTACCAGGCCAGCTGTGAGTTTGCGGTTCACCTTTGCAAAAAGTTGAGCAATAAGGCAGGCATCTGTATCTTAGTGCCTTAATCAGTAAAATGATAGCATCCCCTAGCTTCAGACTTGTTGTGAGAATTAAATGAGTGAATACGCTGGCTTTTTGGCCTCTCCTTTACATTTACATGAAGGTAAATGGAATTAGACATATAAGCCACTGGAATGGTAGCTGACACATAATAAAGATCGAAAGGTGAGGCATGATGAGGTCAGGTAATAGTCTCAAGGTTACAAAACTATGTCACACAACTAGTTAGTGGGAGAGACTTCAACCCTGTGCTGTGAGGAAAGCAAGACAAATATATAGACACACGTGCCGAGTACACACCTACTAAGCACAGCTATACAAAGGCATAGATCTGGCTAGCAGGACTGAGGGAACGGTGGGTAGCCTCCAGAATGATTGGCAATAGCAGGATAAGCATGAACGGGTTTTATTAAAAGAACATGATTCGGCTGAGCAAAATAACAACAGTATTCTCATATAGCTGTGCACCAGTTTGAAACAGCTGCACTAAAGATATCTTTACTTTGAAATTTGATTCTTCTGTAAAGTTCCCCATAGTACATGGTCTTAAGCATGTAAACACTTACTATTATCTTAGGTGGAAAATAATTATCATTCATATGGCTTTCTTATTTTTTAATGTTTATTTTATTGATTTTAGAGAGAAGAAGGGAGAGAGAGAAAGGAATACCAATCTCTTACTGCATGCGCCCTAACTGGGGACCAAGCCAGCGAGTTCTGCACTTTGGGATGATGCTCAAACCATTGAGCTAACTGGCCAGGGCTGGCTTCCATATTTTTAAACAAAGTTATTACCAGATAAGAACTTTATTGTTTTTGGCCAAAGATAAAAATTCCAGGGCCAGCATTCATTTAAAGAAATAAAAATGTCAAAATAGAATGAGGATAGGAAGATACTAGAATCATGGTTTCTTACTGACTCAGATTTTGTAACCTAGTGAGTAGAAGAGGATATCAGTTAAATTGGAATAACTCCATCTTATATATGAAGTTCTATGTTTTAGTTTTCCAAAAGTCACAGATGCTCATAAAGTACAAAGAAACCACTGTATATTAAAGATGTACAATGTGTGTGGAAAAGCAGTATCAGACTGGCTAATGACCAAAGATGACTAGAGTGTCTACTATGTGTGTTCTCCCTTACTTGGAGGAAAAAGAGGCAGACAGAAGGACTGGACTGTTGCAGAGGTCACTTTTAACTTGCCACATCTAGGAAGGGAAGGAAACAGCAATGCCCCGAACGTTGGCAACCTAGCCAGTAGAGTGAGATGGAGCAGATGGGCTTCCGAGTCAGGACCCCCTCTGACTAAATCCTGACTGCTGTCTAGTAATCATCTGATCTTGTGTAAGGCCTTGGGTCCCTTACACATGTGTAAAAATTGGCCAACAATCTGTTTTGCAAGAATCATTCTGAAGATAACGCTTGTGACAACACATGGCCTTTTCTTTTCCTTCCTTTATGAGAGGAGCAATATGTTGGTGCCATCTCACAGGGAGCAGCACTATTCCCCTGGTATATATAGGACGGTAGGGGGTAGGCTTTCTGCCTGTTAATGAGTGCTTCTCCAGGTTTCCATGAGAAGAGCAATGCTTTGTTGCCTGCGGGAAAAACCACGACCACCACAAGAACTCATCAGGCCTTGTGCCAAGCCCTTTAAATATATTAGCTTATTTAATCCTGACAATCACGCTATGTAGAAGGTGCTGCTATTATTTCTACATTACCGTTGAGGAAACTGAGGGAAAGAGAAGTTATTTGCCGAGCTCACACAGCCAATAGGTGGTGGAACCAATTCTCAAAATCAGGCCTTCAGGCTGCAAAGCCTCACTCTAGATCACCATGCCACACTACTCCATAGAGCATCTGAAACATGAAATTAGTGGGTGTGGACTTCCTATCAAGAGCAAAGAGCTGGGCAGGGGCTATGACACACAGTAATTCTGCAATCTTTCTGTCCTCCATTCTGACAAGTGCTTCAACTCCAACAGCAGTTGAGAAGGAGAAGAGTGTATCATCTGAGTGGGAAAGCCACTATTTTTAAGTAAAGAAGAGCCTACTGAAACTAAAAGCAGTCTCAAAGAACAAGAACACACCAATTGATAATACTCTAATTCATTTACTAAATAGAGCCCATGTCTAAAAGCTTCTCAAAGTACTAAAGTGAATGTTCAGCAAGCTGCTTACAGGCCAACGGGACTTGGTTCAGTGTTCTACTCAGTGACAAAGTTAACAAAGTGCCGTCAAGGAGAGAAAACCCAAATCTCAGCTGTATCTAATTTACTGCTCTCTCAGTAACAACAAGAGCTGCAAGTAAGTCTCTTTAATTTTTCTCTCTAAGCTTTGCAAAACTGACCTCTTGCCTGACCTGTGGTGGCGCAGTGGATAAAGCGTCGACCTGGAAATGCTGAGGTCGCCAGTTCGAAACCCTGGGCTTGCCTGGTCAAGGCACATATGGGAGATGATGCTTCCAGCTCCTCCCCCCTTCTCTCTCTCTCTCTTCTCTCTCTCCTCTCTAAAAATGAATAAATTAAAACAAACAAACAAAAACTGACCTCTTTCTGTGTAGACACAACTGCATGTAGAATTCCAGGACTCTGATTTCTCTGTCTTTAGGCACACTGTTCACTCTCGGTGAGTGAGTGACTATGCGTATTAGTAAAATAGTAGTAACATTGGAATTCCATTTTCTGGCAAAGTATTGCTAATTCTTCAACTTCAACACTAATGAAACATGACAGAATGACTATATTTTATTATAAAATTTCTTGTACTTCAATATATCTGGTAAGACTTACTGGGGGTTTAAAAAGACCGTAACAGTAGAAGGAGAGAACGCTTGAAAGACTAGGTTTACCTTTAAATTTCAGTTCAAATGCAACTACTCGGGTTATGACTTTCAAAGGTCAATTATTTTTGGCTAAATAAGTAGAAAATTGGTCCTGGTAAGCAGGCATGTATCTCCTGGGGGTGAGGTTGGAGGTGGGGTAGGGAGAAACCATCGCATTATATTATAGCAATGATCCAATAATTTACAATAATTTCACATTCACTTATATAAACAGTATTAGCATAATACCATTCTTTGTAGGAAGTGATGTTAACATTTAGAAGGTTGTAATTATTTTAGGAATAATGAATTTCTATAAGGCATCTGTTTTTTTCTGAAGTATTTTGGTTAAAGCCTGATTTGCGTGAAAACATAAATAACCTCTCGCCCCAGACTGAGGGCATCAGCAAGCTTTAACAGATGGTCTCATTTAAAAATCATTTGTAAGATATCTCACATTTATCCAACACACTGTCAACTTCTTCCTTTTATTCAATCATGATTTTACAGAGTTCTGTCATAAATATTTTTTAATCCTGTGCAATCACGGAAATCACACAATTTAGTATTTATACTTAATTTGGTTTGGGGGAAACCCTGATTCTTTCAAACTTATGACACCAGCCAAAAAATTATAGAATGATTAATTATAGAATAACACAACGTTTAACGTTCACTTATGAAAATGTAACCAAAAGCAATATTTAAATTAAGGACCAAGTAGGAAAAACAAAAGAACTAGAAAACTCACTAACCTATTCTTCTTTCTCCTTTCTTTCACACCAAAGGACGAGGAACAGAGTGGATACTGGCTGTTTCTAATTCACCTCCCATTCACTTTTTAGAGAGAAAGGGGAGGATAGGATGGGATAAACCTGAAGGGAAGGGGGGAGGATGCTATCGGGAGGGAGGCAAGGGAGATGTTGAGGGGAATACAGGGGAGGGGGGATGCATTCGGGGTGACACTAGAATCTATGTAAACACAATAAAATAAAATCAATAAAAAAAATAAAAATAATAATATGTATTTTTTAAATTGCAAAATCCGTTCAGTCTTTAACCAATTGTATGTAATCAAGGTTCTGTATTCATATCCCTGAAACTTCTTGGTCAATGGCTGGTCACCTGTGACCCTCACATTATTAAATACAATGAACTTCTCTCTCCATGACTCACTTGTTGACTTTTTATTCATTGCTCCATACATAGTAATGTTCTTTATTCTATCCTTTCTCAATTTCCATGAGACCACTCCACAAGATTCTTTTGCTTTGTCTTCTCAATCCAAACATATTTTCTAATCTTACTTACTTTAAATACTTCAACTACTAGCTATGTGAGAGTGATTCCCAAATTGATACCTCTGGCTCATCTATCTCCCCAAAACTAATTCACACATCTAAATGCTCACAGATTACTTCCACCTTCAGGTCACCATTCTATATGACCCAACTGCACATTTTCCTATAGTCTTTACCTACTTATATCCCAGCACGCCATTCAAATTGGACATTTGAAAGCCATCTTAGACTCCTCCTTCTCCCTAACCAACTGACTAAATTTAGTGGATTTTATTTCATTTCTGCCAGGTTATTTTCTTAGTTTAGGTCAGGGGTAGTCAACCTTTTTATATCTACTGCCCACTTTTGTATCTCTGTTAGAAGTAAAATTTTCTAACTGCCCACCGGTTCCACAGTAATGGTGATTTATAAAGTAGGGAAGTAACTTTATTTTATAAAATTTATAAAACAGAGTTACAGCAAGTTAAAGCATATAATAATAATTACTTACCAAGTACTTTATATTGGATTTTTGCTAAGTTTGGCAGAATAAATCTTTATAAAACAACTTACTATAGTTAAATCTATCTTTTTATTTATATTTTGGTTGCTCTGCTACCACCCACCATGAAAGCTGGAACGCCCACTAGTGGGCGGTAGGGGCCAGGTTGACTACTGCTGGTTTAGGTCATCATGATGATGATGACCTGGCCTCTTACAATATTTTCCTCCTGGACTCTGCTCCGGTTCTGTCATCCCCTCTAATTTATCTTTCCATACTGCTACCAGAGTGCTGTTTCTAAAACACAAATCTGATCAGTAATCCCTGTGTAAAATTCATTATCTGTGGGAGAGAACGCAAAACCATTCTTTCCAGAAGTAGCACAAATAAGGATTTCCTTCTCTTATTTAGGTACACTAAAGTACTAATGAAATAGTCAAATGCTTGCATTTAATTACAGTGAATATGTTTGCATTTAAGATAATGAAGATGAGAAACCATTTCACACATGCCTTAAACACACACACACACACACAGAAGAAAATGAAAGATCAAAAATACGGTACAGGTATAATCTAGAAAAAAATTAGGATAAATAGTAAGAGACCAGACTTACTGGTATTGACAAGAGAAAGAGGGTGACAATCTTAATTGAATTAAGGCTAACATGACAAGATAAATTATAGACTACGGAAATATAAAAAATATATATATTTTCACAAGTGAGCTTGGCTTTCATCTTTGATAAGTGATGTAGCCTAGAAAGGAGTAGAAAAAAGAAATTGTATCATATTATAAAAGATGATAGTGAAGCTGTCTAGCAAGTCCTGGAAAAAATGTTCAATACTTAATTTTCATGGCATAAATATATTAGTGCTCTATAATCATTAAAAATAGGTAGGAAAGGTGAAGGGATTAAAGCAAAAAACCCCAAACAAACAACAAACAAATAAAACCCTCTCACAGACATAAAAAATCCTCTGGTATAGTGATCACCAGAAGGAAAGTAGGGTAGAGGGAGGTAGAAGAAGGATAAATGACTCGGGGTGGTGAATACACAAAGGAATGTACAGATGATGTATTACAGAATTATACATCTGATGCCTGTATGACTTTATTAACCAATGCCACCCAAATAAATTCAATTAAAATATATAGAGAAGAAATAATAAATTAAAAAAAGTAAATAAATGTTATTAATAAATGCAGAAAGGAGTCAGCATGACTAGCTCTTAGAGACCAGGGGCAACAGGTTAGAGGTTAAGAATGTATACATTTAGAGTTAGGCTACCCAGGTTACAAACCTGGCTCCATTATTTGTTAGCTGAGGGACTACGTTCTTTAACCTCTCTGTACCTCACATATGAAAAACAGCGATAATAATGCAACCATATAAGACTGTTGTTAAGAATGCAGTGAATTGGTATGTATAATTTGTACAGTGCATAGCACATGGTAAGACTTGGCTGTGGTTGGTGGTGAATATTTTCTAAACCATCATAATCATCTTTGGGGGATAAAAGGAGAAATAAAACTCAGAGAAAGTAAAAAAAATTAGAGAGGTTGCAAGAGAACTGGTAGAGTTTACTGGAAACTAAAGAGAAGAGATAATGAAAAAGATATACGGGAAAGAAAAATATATCATGTAAAAAAGGACAAGAATAGAAAATTCTATACAGGAGGAAGATACTTTAGTGAAATAACCTTCTATAATGCTTCATCTATACATTTAAAAAATAAGATTGTATAAGCCTGGGCATCAGGTGATTCAATGATAATGTTCTGAGCTAGTGTTTCCCAGGATATTTTTATTAGTGGTACTCAGTCCAAACTATACTGCTACCTAAACAGGAGATCTGCATTAAATTCAGCTCCCAATTCAAGCTGGAAATGACTTTCTTAACAAAAAGGAAACTGAAAAGTCTCCCTTACTTTTCCTTCCTCAGGACCAGAAAAGAGAGAGGAAACGCAGCCTTGGGCGGAAGAACAGGGTTGCCACAGGGAGCCCGAGGCCACCAGAGAGACCCGTGAGAGGGAGCACTGCAGCGGAGAGGCAGAAAGCTACTACCGCAGCTGATGAGCAAAACAAGTTAGTGCATTTGGCCCTCAAGATTAAAACAGACATCTTGTGAAGTTAACCACCGGGGTCAAGAACAATGTGAGAGCCCAGAGATTGCCAAGTGCACCAGAATGATGCCCCTAGCCACACTGGCAAGACCTGGTTTGTTCCTTCTGTCCTGGCCTAATTATTAATACTTCCTTAATTCCATAAAGACAATAAATTATATGGTCATGCTGGAAGGGTAGCATTAGTTCCTAAGGAGGGAAGAAAAACAGTTTGGTAATGCGACTGAATATAAAATTGTTCATTATTTTTATTACAGATAGTCCAGCCATTCTTATATTTTATAGAAAATCCCAAATTTAAGAGTGGACCTTAGAGAGTCAACATTCTGTTACCATGGTGAACAACAGTAGAAAAATTATCCACCTCATAGAATTGTCTTAACAAGATTAATTTATACCTGAGTGTGAGGCCCTGGCCGATTGGCTCAGCGGTAGAGCGTCGGCCTGGCGTGCGGGGGACCTGGGTTCGATTCCCGGCAAGGCACATAGGAGAAGCACCCATTTGCTTCTCCACCCCCCCCCCCTTCCTCTCTGTCTCTTTCTTCCCCTCCCGCAGCCAAGGCTCCATTGGAGCAAAGATGGCCCAGGCGCTGGGGATGGCTCCTTGGCCTCTGCCCCAGGCGCTAGAGTGGCTCTGGTCAAGGCAGAGCGATGCCCCCGGAGGGGCAGAGCATCGCCCCCTGGTGGGCAGAGCTTCGCCCCTAGTGGGCGTGCCGGGTGGATCCCGGTCGGGCTCATGCGGGAGTCTGTCTGACTGTCTCTCCCCATTTCCAGATTCAGAAAAATACAAAAAAACCCAAAAAACAAACAAACAAAAAAACCCTGAGTGTGATTATAATGTAATAGTACAATTAAAATATATATGTATCTATTGTAAACACTTTATAAAATATATTTAAAATGATTTTATTTAAAAAATGAATATATGATAATGGTTAGCATCTATGACATCATTGTTCTGCTCAGAGACATTTAATAGCTTCCCCATGGCTTACTAAGTGAATTTTAATGCCTCAGCCTGGCTGTATAGGATTCAGTCCAAGTCTACTGTTTTTATCTTTAACTTCTACAAGATTTTTTTTTAGATTTGATTTACTCATTTTTAGAGAGGAAAGAGTACAGAGGGGGGAAGAGGGAGAGAGAGAGAAAGAAAGAGAGAAGTAGGAGAGGAGCAAGAAGCATCAACTCCCATATGTGCCTTGACCAGGCAAGCCCAGGGTTTCGAACCAGCGACCTCAGCATTCCGGGTCGATGCTCTATCCACTGTGCCACCACAGGTCAGGCAACTTCCACAATATTTCTTTACTTCAAAGTAACACAAGATTTCCACCATGGAGATGGTGTTTTATTGAGTTGAATACTTGAAACCTATATGATTTTATTAAACAATATCACCCCAATAAATTCAATAAACAACCCCAAAGTAACACAAGATCTGTTCCTGCTACTCTTTTTACTTAAGAGGGGTAATATAAATAGCTAAAAACTCTCACTTTTCCAGGGTCCCTACAGCCAGGGTGGCAATTTGCAAAGTTCTGGCCAATGGGTGGTACATACTATAGAAATTCTATTTCCAAATAAGAATATTTGGAAAATTCTCCTCTCCTCCTCTCCTCAGTCCTTTCTCTCTTTGCTGGACTGTAAACAGGCAGTTGGAACTCTAGGGCACGTATGTTTTAACAACTTATGATGTTAAAGAAAAATATCATATGATCTCACTTATATGTAGAATCTAATGGACAAGGTGAACTGAGGAACAGAACAGAGGCACAAGTGGGGTCACAGGGACCAGGGGGACAGCTGTCAGAGGGAAGGGGGATGAGGGGATGGAATCAGAGAAGGTAAAGGGATTGGTGAAATTATATATACATAACACAGAGATACAGATAACAGGACAGCAAGTCCTAGAGGGAAGGGGGGAGGGAGTCAGGGGGAGGGAGGCAAAGGGGATATAAAAAGGGACACAGGGGTGGGGGGTGAGGGAGTTATATTCAGTGGGACACTTAAATCCATGTAAAACACAATACAATAAATTAAAATTAATAAAAGAAACCCATGATGCAAGTATAGACGTATTTCAATAAATACCATTTTGGGAAAATAGGTATAAGACATAATATATTATACCTAACTCAGTTCCTTCTGGAGAATAAGGAACCAATAAATGCTTAATTTTGTTAGTGATGATGTTGCAATAATAAAAGTACCTCGGAGAGTTCTGGCTTCTGTTTTTGAATGTAAGGAACTTGGAAGTCATCACTCCCATCTCCAAAACATGGAAAAAGCTAAAAAAACTGAAAATCAACAACTCTTTTAACATTCATGAGAGCACTGAGGTCACAGGGCAAGCTGCCTCACCCCCTTCCCCCCCCCCCAATTGTAGAAATGACAGGCAGATACAGGAAATCACAATTTACCAGTGCAGAGGCCTGGGAATAAAAATCTCCACAGGAACCAGGAGTAGAGAAGGAAAACCTAAACGGCAAGTGATGAATTGCTAGAAGCCCAGTGTGAAGTTCTGAGATTACAAAACCCCAGGGGGAGCTGGTCTTGGGGACAGGAAGACTCAATATCGTCAAGATTTCAGTTCTTTCCAACTTGATCTATAGATTCAATGCAGTCCCAATAAAAATCCCAGCAAGTTATTTTGTAGATATTGACAAAATCATTCTCAAGTTTACATGGAAAGGAAAAAGACAGAATAGCTGATACAGCATTAAAGGAAAAGAACAAATTCAGAGGACTGACTTTATCTGTTACAGAGCTAAATTGTGCCTCACCGCCACCCCGCCATTCGTATGCTGAAGACCTGATTCTGAGTATCTCAGAACATAACTGTATGTAGAGACAAGGTCTTGAAAATATATAGTAATTAAGTTATGACTCTCCAGGGTGGGTCCTAATCCAATATGACTGGTCCTTTTAGGAAGAAATCTGGACACAGACATGCACATGCAGAGGAAAGACCACGTGAAGACAGAGGGAAGATGACAGGCAATAAGCCAAGGAGAGAGAACTCAGAAGAAACCTACTGCTGTCGCCTTGCTCTGTGATTTCCGGCCTCTAGAACTGTAAGAAAATAAAGTTTCTGTTGTATAAGCCACCTAGTCTGTGGTATTTGTTACGGCAGCTCTAGAAAACCTGACTTCAGGACTTACTATTAAGCTACAGTAATCAAGACAGTGTGGTATTGGTGAAAGAAAAGACAAATGGGTTAGAACAGAGTAGAGAGCCCAGAAATAGACCCAAACAAATACAGTCAGTTGATCTCTGAGAAAGGGGTGAAAGCCTTACAATGAGGAAGATGAAGATAGCCTTTCTAACCAATGGTGCAATGGACATCCACAGGTTAAACAATTATCTAGACACAGATCTTACATCTTTCACAAAAATTAGTTCAAAACAGATCATATACCCAAATGTAAAATGCAAAACTATAAAACCCTAGAAGATAACAGAAAATTTAGGTGATTTTGGGTTTGTCAATGACTTTTTAAATACAACATTAAAAGCATGGTCTATCAAGAAAAGTTTAGTAAGTTAGATTTCATTAAAACTAAAAAATTCTGCTCTGCGAAAGACACTTAAGACATTGAAGACAAGCCACAGACTGAAAGAAAATCTCTGCAAAACACCTATGTGATCAAGGACTGGGATGAAAACTAAAACACTTAACTCATTTACTGCTGGTGGGGATGCAAAGTGCTACAGCCTCTTCAGAAGACAGTTGGAAGTTTCTTACAAAACTAAACAATTTCTTACCATAGTATCCAACAACTGTGCTCCTTGTTAGTCAAATGAGTTAAAAGCTTATGTCTACAGAAAAACCTGCATGTAATGTTTATAGCAGCTTTATTCATAACTGTCAAAACTTGGAAGCCACCAAGATGTCCTTCGATAGGTATGAATGGATAAACAAACTGTGGTACAGCCATACAATGAAATAAATGAAATAAAAAGAAATGAGTCATTAAGCCACCAAAAGACTGGAGAAAATTTAAATACATATTGTAAGTGAAAGAAGCCAATATGAAGGGCTATGTCCTGTATGATTTCAAGGATATGGCATTCTGGAAAAATCAAATCTATAGAGCTAGTAAAAAAGGTCATTGATTGCCAGAAATTTGGGGAAACGAAGGATGAGTAAATGGGTGGAGACCCGAGAGTTTTAGAATAGTTTGACTATTATGTACAATACCATAATGGTGGGTATATGTCATTATACATTTGTCAAAACAATGTGAAACACAAAATAATGAATATTTTTTTTCTTCTTTTCTTCTTGTATTTTTCCAAAGTGAGAGGTAGGGAGGCAGACAGACAGACTCCCACATGCGCCTGATGAGGATCCACCCAGCATGCCCACCAGGGGGGAATACTCTGCCCATCTGGGGTGTTACTCCATTGCAACCAGAGCCATTCTGGCACCTGAGGTGGAGGCCATGGAGCCTCCTCAGTGCTTGGGCCAACTTTTGCTCCAATGGAGCCTTGGCTGCAGGAGGGGAAAAGAAAGAAAGAAAGAAAGGAGAGGGGGAAGGGTGGAGAAGCAGATGGAGAATCAAACCCAGGACACTTCAACATGCCAGGCCAACACTCTACTGCTGAGCCAACTGGCCAGGGCCCAGAATGAATCTTTTTTTTTTTTTTCATTTTTCTGAAGCTGGAAACAGGGAGAGACAGTCAGACAGATTCCCGCATGCGCCCGACCGGGATCCACCCGGCACGCCAACCAGGGGCGATGCTCTGCCCACCAGGGGGCGATGCTCTGCCCATCCTGGGCGTCGCCATGTTGCGACCAGAGCCACTCTAGCGCCTGAGGCAGAGGCCACAGAGCCATCCCCAGCGCCCGGGCCATCTTTGCTCCACTGGAGCCTTGGCTGCGGGAGGGGAAGAGAGAGACAGAGAGGAAAGTGCGGCAGAGGGGTGGAGAAGCAAATGGGCACTTCTCCTGTGTGCCCTGGCCGGGAATCGAACCCGGGTCCTCCGCACGCTAGGCCGACGCTCTACCGCTGAGCCAACCGGCCAGGGCCCAGAATGAATCTTGATGTAAACTAAAGACTTTAGTTGTAAATGATGTATCAATACTGGCTCATCAATTTTAACAAATGTATCACACTAAAGTAAGAGGAAAAACAGGGAAACTGTGAAGGGAGTGTGGGTAGTAAGGAGGTTATATAGGAACTCTTTACTTTTATATCTTCTCTAAACCAAAAACTGCTTCCCCAAAAGTACATTCATTTTTAAAAAGTATCTTCCATCTGTTTTAAGGATTCCATTCCATTGTTATTTTTTCAAATCACATTGTCATAAGCTTAAGATCTATTTTTGCAGATTACAGTGAAAATAGAGATTTTTAGAAAACTGTTTTGTGAAAAACTGGAATATATTCCAAGTTTTAATGTGCTACATATTATAAAACAGAGGTCTTAAAAACTGGGACAGGTATGCCTCTTTGAATTTTACAAAGAATTTCAAATGGGTATGTTACTGTCTCCTAAACTGATAAATTCTTCTCTCCTAAAACTGATCTACTTGATAATGTGCCTACAGTCTGCATGTTCTCCTGTCCCACTTGACTGAACTTGACAAAAGGAAGGCATAGCTCTAACCTGCCCTGGATCTTGGCGTGGTACACTGTTCCTAAGGAGGAGGCCCATGACCACAGAACAAACACAGACTAAGGAGGGCTTGCACCTTGTTTCACCATAACCGGGGGACAAACTCATGAAGAAACAACATGATCCACCTTATGCTTTAGAAGAATCATTCTTCTGCCTGGTGCATAAGAACAAATTGAAGGAGGTCAGGGCTAAAAGCAGGCTATTACAATAATTTAGGAAAGTCATGATGGCTTGGACTTCATCATGGTAGTACTGGAGGTGGTAAAAACTGTTTTAATTATGTATACTGTATATCTAAAAGGCAGAGTCAACAGGATTTCCTTTCAGATTGCATGCTGGGTAAATAGTAGTGATGCATACTTTTACTTAAGGAGGGAAAAAAAATCTTACTCTAAACACCTGAAAAACATTATATGATGATAGTGCTTTCAGAAAGGAGGCACTTATTCCATAGTATAAATACCTAGGCGAGAAGGGAGAATAGGAACCATGCAGTATGCATTCACTTCCCACAATGTCTACATCATTACTTTAACATTGTATATACTTAATAAATATCTTTTTTTTTAAAGTTTAAGTGTAATAATTACTATATCACACTACCTTCTCATGACTTCTAGGGGCAAGAATTCTGTTCGTTCAATCTGTCACAATCTCCTCCCTCTCCCCTCATTCTTCACTTCTATTTGACAGTGATGATTTTTCCTGCTTGCAAAGAATTCATATGATAAGAAAACCAGACAGAAAAACAATTACCTTTTGTAAGATTAGCAATGTAATAGGAAAAAGAAGGTTATAGCCACTACCGAACATTTAGCAGTACGTACTTTCCAAAGCTTCATTACTAACATATCATGTACAAATACACCCAGCACACTCTACAATCCCAGGCACTTTTTAAAAAAACTATGTACTAGAAACCTGAATTAATGAAGACATTGTTACTGATATAGAAAGAAGTACATTCAGTTTTGTCTCAGTAATAGGAAAAGAATGTTAATTCAGTTCATAAATGTAAAATTAAATTGTTTCAGAATAAATCATGTTTAATTTTCTGAGTGCCTTTGGGTGTCAGAGAAAAACCAAGCCCTGGCATTTTTCAAACAAGCCTTATATGAAGATCCCCGATGTTATAGGGAAGAATATTTCAGCTCCATTTACTTCTAATCCTAAAATGTATAACATGCAAAATGAAAAAAAAAATGGTTGGTAGGTCAAGCTAAAAAGGTAAGTCATATTAACCATCTACTAAACGAGATCCTCTAAATCAAGAGTTTTAGCATAGCTTTGCAAATATATAATAGACACTTCTATTCAGATTAGATAAAAATGCATGCTCCCCCATTTTCTATCTTTTATTAAAGAAAATGTGTCAACAGAAGACATGCTGATGACTGGTAGCCTCACACTTACGGGTGTCCTATTAAAATGCCAAGAGTATGCAAGCAACTAAACACACCAACTCAAAGGCAAATCTTTCCACATTTAGTAAGTGAAGAATGTATGATATATTCAATGCTCTGGTGTGAATCCTTTGTTAAATAAAATAATTTACAATGTTAGAACGTTCTAAGAGTTTTATTAAATAATATTCTATGAAACTCTCTATTAAGTAAAGTTTTCAAGAGGTTCTACACAGACCTGGTTGTATTCTTTACTTATATTAAGAAACAACACCAGTGACTTTACTTTTTTCAATGCAGTGAACAGACTAGTAAATTGCTAATAGCATTATCTATGTTGGATACCTGTAAAGGTCATACTTAGGCTCGTTTCTATGGCCATATACCACTTCTCTAAGTCAAAGGCAACCATAAATAATAATTAAAGTCTAATACAGGGGTCCCCAAACTTTTTACACAGGGGGCCAGTTCACTGTCCCTCAGACCGTTGGAGAGCCGGACTATAAAAAATACTATGAACAAATCCCTATGCACACTGCACATATCTTATTTTAAAGTAAAAAATCAAAACGGGAACAAATACAGTATTTAAAATAAAGAACAAGTAAATTTAAATCACTGACCAGTATTTCAATGGGAACTATAGGCCTGCTTTTGGCTAATGAGATGGTCAATGTCCGGTTCCATATTTGTCACTGCTAGCCGTAACAAGTGATATGACGCGCTTCCAGGGCCATGACATGTGCATCCTGCGTCACCGGAAGTAGTACTGTACATGAGCGATGACGCACTTTGCGACGTCTCACTGACAACCAATGAAAGAGGTGCCCCTTCCGGAAGTGTGGCGGGGGCCGGATAAATGACTTCAGAGGGCTGCATGTGGCCCGCGGGCCGTAGTTTGGGGACCCCTGGTCTAATACTATCTCTAAAGAGTCCTATGGTTCTGTTCAGTGCAGAACTTACTGTCATTTCATTAGATACATAATCAAAAGAAGTGAGAAGTGAATACTAGCTTATTATTTTGTGTAGTAGAAATCCCAAACATATTTGGCATGTTTAAACATGTATTTCCAGGTATTTTCATTTAAACAAATACTTAAAAAGTTTTGATAATTTAAATAGTTTGTCATGATGGTTAATAGTGAGATTAGAGTTTATTCAAAAACATGGCCCATGCGATCTTATCAATAACTACTACCACATCACAATAGTTTTAGTAATTTCCGGGTTTTACTCTTTCATATTTACAGAGTGTCATCAGTTCATCTGGAAGCCATTTGGAAGCATGTATTTAGAACTGTACAGTAAATGGACTGTGCATGTGGTGGTTGTTTAAAGTATCACTTCTACTTCACATATGCTCAATAAAAATCTTATCTGAAGAGTTATACGTAGGTTTTCACAGTAACAGGATAAACACCATTTTGTAACAAATGCCATTATAACAAAATCTCCTTACAACAAGACTTCAAAGGCCCAAATGACGGCTTATCTTTTAAAAAAAGTAATGACTGATACAACTTCAATGTAACTAAATAACTTCTACAGTTTCTTGGAAACTTCTGCCACAGAGAAGCCCTTTATTGAATCATGTAATAACAATGACTATGAGTACACTCATGCTGGCTCCATTGCCTTTATTTAAAACTAAGTCCAGTGGAATATTCCTGTCCCGTCCACATCAGAAATCAGACTTAAAGAGTGCACTACTTACAGTCATCAATCAGCCTCCTCTCTGCTGCCCCCACCCCCTTGCCCACTTTTTATTTTCCTCACAGAAAAACAAAAATGAGTATTATACAGCTAACAGTTGGTCTCTGCCTAAAACAAAGCTCTTGGTAGGCGTAAGAAATGTTAATATTGTAGCTGACCTAGAACTTCATGACTTATCTATGTAGCCAGCAGCTACACCTTAGGTCACATGACTACTGCAGAGATTCACATAAATCTGCCTTTAGCACAGGGAAGATGTGCTTTTCACAGTCACTTCACACTTAAGTCTTGCTGTTGCTTTTGATCTTGAGATTCTGTAGCCATCAATCACTGGGAAATTCAATGTGCCATGAGAAAGGCTGTTGCGTTTTCGGGTCTCTTTACTTAGTTGTCTGTATCTAGATTTGAAATTGCACCCGTAAGGATTATTAAGTGATAGGCTAGACCAGGCTAGGCTAGGTTTTTATGTGCCGTTCTTCCAGTCCAATTGGAAAAAAGTAGGAAAAAGAATGTAGGAAAATGGAAAAATAGCATGTTTATAAAGACATAAAATCTTATACCTCAATTTAGTGAGCTATTATCTATAAGGTATTAAAACTGTAAAATCATGTATAAGGTATGATGTTTACTTTTAATGATTTTTTTTCTTTTTTTTCTGAAGCCGGAAACGGGGAGAGACAGTCAGACAGACTCCCGCATGAGCCCGACCGGGATCCACCCGGCACGCCCACCAGGGGCCATGCTCTGCCCACCAGGGGGCGATGCTCTGCCCCTCCGGGGGGTCGCTCTGCCGCGACCAGAGCCACTCTAGCGCCTGGGGCAGAGGCCAAGGAGCCATCCCCAGCGCCCGGGCCATCTTTGCTCCAATGGAGCCTTGGCTGCGGGAGGGGAAGAGAGAAACAGAGAGGAAGGAGGGGTGGGGGGTGGAGAAGCAAATGGGCGCTTCTCCTATGTGCCCTGGCCGGGAATCGAACCCGGGTCCCCTGCACACCAGGCCGACGCTCTACCGCTGAGCCAACCGGCCAGGGCTACTTTTAATGATTGATATGTGATTTTTTCCCCCAAATGCTTTAAAAAATACAAAGTGAATAATTTATGTACTTCCTATTGAAAATCTTAAATATTTCCTAATGGCACTAGGCTAGTTAAATTAGTTCTGCTCTCAACCTTGCATGTTAGTGGAGCTACAAAATTCATCCTGAAGTTCTGTTCTCCAGTGTAAAGACACTACACTTTTATGTTTATTTTTAAAACAAAAAAGCTTCTAAGCAAATCATTGTGATTCACTGTGTAAATGTGTAAAAGAAGAAACCATTCAGCAAAGTTTTATAATTTTATTTTGAAAATTAGACTGACGTGTAAGAAAACCAAAGCCCTTTACTTTCTATTTGAAATCTTTAATTATAAGCCTTTTACCTTTGAAAGACATCCTAAATTAGGTATTATCTTAGCCCTACCTTTATTTACTTTTACATAATTATCCTGATGAAAGATATAATTATAGCATTATTCAAAATTACTAACCCATGCTTTTTTTTTAAAAAAATAAATGTTTCCTAAGTGATAAACACATTACATATGGATTAAGGGAATAAATCTCCAACTAAAATAGAAGTTAGTGAAAAAGTGGGAACTATAATTTCTATTTCTTAGGAAAAAAACCTTATGAAAAAGAGTGATTTGGGAAAATATTTTATGAATAATAATTTTAAGACATAATTATAACTTTCTAAATTACATAAAAATTATTATTTTAATGCCCAATTCAACCTGAGAAGCATGACTTTTGATACCGCAGAAAAAGAGCAAAAGGCTCTCCTGGCTTTAATTTTCACTTTGAAATATTGTGCAGTGTCATGGAGACAGATTCACAATGTGACATTTTTGTCCTCATCGTTGATATCTGCAGCATAAAATTATTGCTCTTAGGGAGAGCAAGAAGGAGTCCCCTCTTTAGGAAACAATGAGTCTTGTTATGTAAGAATTAGGAGAAGAAATCACATTCCCTAAATAGCAGAGTGGTTCCAGGTTCTCTAACGGAATGATACCAGAGGATGGCCAGGGCACACCACTTCCAAACTGAATTTTAAACAATGATTCAAATTATCATAAAATAATTAATCATGTTTCACTCAAGTGATAATAGATATAAATGTCAATTGACTGGGAACAATGAGTATGTAAGCCCAGGGGACATTACTATCCAATGTTATCAAGATGTTATCAACTTGGCACCTCCCCGCTATTTCAAGGGTACATTTTAAATGCTCAGTTGGTTTGACTTTAATTAGTGATCCTGATAGATAGCCCTACTGAATCTCTGCCACATGTCTATAGAGGGAAGAGATAATGTAGGTTAGCTAAAAAGTGCATTTCAATTTAAATGAAAATGATTTGATAGAGTTTTAATGCATCAAGTAACAGACTTTCTCATGAAAAAGGTGAGTTTTACATAAGCCAAAGATTTAGAGAGAAGTCAATATAAGATCAGGGAAGGGTGAGTGGAGTAAGGAAGAAGGAGCTAGTAAAATCTTCACCAAGAAGGAAATATTGAATTAGGTGTTCAAGTGTTTTTTGTGAAATTCCAAGCTGATATGGGGAAGTATTCCAACCTTAAAGACAAGAAACAGTCTGGTAAGTAGGGAAAATTGAAATGGCCTGGTACGGCTACCACAGCAGGCAAAGAGTTGCCCTTACTGGGCTTTGAGAATGGATTAAGAGTGTTCTTCCCTAAAAAGCAGATAACTGAGACCCATATGGAGAGCTAGTTAGAGAAGCAGACAGGTTACAACACTGTACCTATGGTCAACAATAATGTATTATCCACTTAAAGTTTTGTTAAGAGGGTAGATCTCATGTGAAGTACTCTTATCACAATTAAAAAAAAAGATGTCAGATATTCAACTAAGTTCCATATATTGTCAGTTTTTTATTCGACAAATATTTGCTAAATACCTACTGTACAGGGATTGGCAAAAGTAGGCTTACAGTTATAATACAAATGAATAATATAAGGATTAATAAATAATGATACAAGAGCGAAGTTTGTTTCATGTACCCACAACTGCAAACCTACTTTGCCAACCCCTGTATTCTATATCTGTGTTAGATGCATTAGTGAACAAGAACATGACCCCGTTTCTACCACGAGCTTAAAGCAAAATCAAGAGAGAGACGTCAAGAAAACAGAAAGTTAAAATAATGCTGTAAGTGCTATTACAGAGATAATTTATAAGGTACTCTGGGAGTAGAGAGTAGGCTATCTAATGTGGTCTTGAAGAATGAGGAAAGACATTTTAGAGCAAGTGATATCTACGTTGAGGACAAAAGAAAAACATAAGACTGACCTGCCAAAAACATTTCTTCCAGGAAAGTGGAGATATTTTTGGCATTTTTAAAGACCTGAAAGTGACAGGACAGGACATTGTAGGGACCACGTTTAAGATTCTGGCTGTAACTCCAAGCTCAAGCAACGGATTTGGCCAGAGAGGCAGCCAGAAGCCAGATCGTAAGGACATGTTTTTTGATAAAAAGCATTGCACTACATTAAAAATTCATTTTAAAGTACCTTAACAACTAGTTATTAAATAAATTAATAAAAATCTATAGCTGATCTTGCTCTCATGTAACCAATCTTTGACACTTTAATTGGTTGAATATGTTACATTATACTGAAATAAACTGTTTCATGGTAGGTCAGAGAACAGTATTAAAAAGGACAGAATGTCTTGTATTTTTCTCTGTGAGACTCTGACACACACACACACACACGGCACCAAAAGAAATTTAATTCTAATTCCAAAAGCAAAGAAGAAGGGATTATTTTAGTGGGAAAGTATCATTCTTTGCTCATACAAACAAGTGCCTTCAGTCGTGTCCATCATTTTATTATTTCCCAGCATATGCTTATATATAACTTATTTACTAAGTGATCCCCATTTTACTTTGTTTTCTTGTCACATTTTTATAGGATTCATTAGTGTACTATGCTTAGGTATATAAGAGTAGTTTTTAAAAGTATAAAAAGGTTATATTAAAACCCCAAACAAAAAACAATTATATAAATATTACACAAGGCATCATTTTATTTTGTTTCCTAAATTTAAAATGAAAAAATTCTGCTTTCCAAATGAAGCAATTACTTTTTCAGATCATAACTATTCAATAATTACTACTTTAAAATTTTTGAATATTTACTGTGAAGCAACATAATATCAACCCTTCGGATTACAAAATAGATGCTTATGAGAAAAAAATAGAAATTTTATTTAAAAATATGAAGATGCATCATATAATAAAAAAGTACATTTGATGATTATAATAATTAGAAGAGAGGAGTAACTGGCTGTAGTGAGATGAATGGATCACGACTTTAGTGCCTAAGTTAAAATTTAGCACAGAGTTAAGGCTATGTATTACTGTATAAGTTAAGACTTTTCTCACTAATTGCTTTTGCAATAAAGAATATATAGAAGTTTACTAATTTACCTTTAAAAAATTTATTCATTGATTTTTAGAGAGTGAGCGAGAAAGTAGGAGAGAAAAACACTGATTTGCTGTTCCACTTATATGCATTCATTAGTTGATTCTTGTATGTGGCCTGATCAGGCATCAAACCCACAACCTTGGCATATGGGGATGACGCTCTAACCAACCAAGCTACATGGCGAGGGCTACTAATTGATTTTGATAGTACTTCCTTTTCTTTAGAAACACATGTCACTGAAGTAGATTATGCAGGTCTCTGCAGAAATTACAGTGTTAAAATTAAAATGTGGAAATATATGAAGAGTTTGACTTTTTCTCAGGATATTTATTTCAGGTGGTATTATTGAATCCTTAAATGGCTCACTAAGAACCATTATATTAACTGCAATAAAAATACTGTAGAAAATAATAAAAAATGAAGCAAATTAAACTCATTTAAAATATAATTCATATTGTGCCCAAAATATGAGTACTTTATTCACTTTATTGACTAAATATTGATCTCTGTAATTCTAGGAACTTAATTTATATGTTTCCAAAATAAAGTTGGTTATTAGACATTAGGTACTTTAGAAAAACTTTGTACAGAACGCACTTAGTGATTACATATACTGCTGATTAATAAGGTTATGGAAAATACTGTTCTTACTAAAAGGAATCTTTCCAGGAAATTATAAACTTTGAAATAAAAGACAATGAGGAGCCTGACCAGGCGGTGGTGCAGTGGATAGAGCGTTGGACTGGGATGCTGAGGACCCAAGTTTGAGACCCCGAGGTTGCCAGCTTGAGCGCGGGCTCATCTGGTTTGAGCAAAAGCTCACCAGCTTGAGCCCAAGGTCGCTGGCTCAAGCAAGGGGTTACTTACTTGGTCTGCTGAAGGCCCATGGTCGCTGGCTCAAGCAAGGGGTTACTTGGTCTGCTGAAGGCCCATGGTCAAGGCACATATGAGAAAGCGATCAATGAACAATGAAGTAGTCGCAATATGCAACAAAAAACTAATGATTGATGCTTCTCATCTCTCCGTTCCTGTCTGTCTGTCCCTGTCTATCCCTCACTGACTCTCTCTCTGTCTCTGTAAAAAAAAAAAAAAAAAAAAAAAAAAAGACAACGAGGAGTAAACTTACTAAGTGCTTGCTCTGATAAACCAACAGAACAACACAAACAAAACTTTTCAGGCCTTCTGAAGAGCTGTAGGCAGAATTATAATTCAACAATCCAGAACAGATGAAAACAGATTCCATTTTATAACAGATTTCTATATGTGGTCTTTGATAAACCATTCTAATATCCAAAGTGCTTCACTGAAATAACCTCAATCTTTCCTTTTCCAAATGAAATCTGTTGTTCACTTGGTTTTCCATGTTGCTTAGTAAAAGTAGCCTCACTATTAAACGCTCCATGTGCATTCTTGAAAATCACTTTTTTTTCCCCAGGGTATTAATAATAAACCCTTTCGCATCTCCTTCTCTACCATCTCAAAATGTTTGATAATTTCTGATCCCAAAGGAAAGGTTATTTTTACAAAAAAGGATATAAGGCAGTTAATAAGTTTATTTTCTTTGGCAGCCATTTTTCTCTAGACTCTGCATAGCAATAGTAAAAAGGACAAATTTACATAAGAAATCTTTATCAAAAAAATTAAAATATTTCCTGCTATACTGTTCCAATTATTGTTCTCCTCAAATCTTTCTAAAAATAATTTTTAAGTAAAGAGTTTAAAACTTATATTGAAAATATTTTTATGGTAAAAGAGAAAATTAAACTTCTTAGAAACATTTTTATAATAAAAAATATACTGAGATGTTTCAATAACTGGTATATTCTGGTAAAGAGTCAAATACTAACAGGAAAGCTTTGATATTTGACAACTATGTTACATGAATAAAAGATTATTTTAGAAAGCATAAGTATTTTTTAAATGATTTTATGGTTTTTAACCACACTGTGAAACTAACAAGTAGAATTTATAACGGCAGAAAATGTTTACCAAGCATTGTGAGGTTAAAAATGTTTTGTAGTACAAAAGTGTAAAATGAAAATGAGAGAAAGAGAGAGAGGGAGAGTGGGCAGGAGTAAGAGAGGGAGGGAGGAAGGGAGAGAGAGAGAGGGGGAGGGTGGGCAGGAGAAGAAGGGAATCTCCCTTCTAGTACAGACACAGGATAAGTCTTCTTTCACAAATAAAAGGACCCTCCCCAGCATATGGAGTAGTTGCCATGTCCTCCCAGGGATGGTCTGTAGCTATGTTCACCTCCGGCTCATCAAGAAGAGGTGAACTGTCAAGTATGATTTCAGTCATAGGCTGGTTTGGGTGAGACAGATTAGTGGTATGCAATCATGATAGATAGTTTATCTTAGCTCCGAACTGCCGCTTGGGAAATCTTGAACTCAAATGAACACAGACTCAGGCATTATTAGTGTCAAGAAGGAATACACAGACGAAATTTGGTTGGCAGCATGAAATCTGAATCAAGGCGCAAAAGTGACCAATTGCTTCTTCGAAACTGAAAGTGAGAGGCATATTACAGTTTGAAAATACTTTAAATACCAGAAAAGTCATTCATTATTAACTGTTCATTGATTAATATTTAAAATGTATTTCTATAAAGTAATATATTTTTACAAAGACAATATAAATTACATGTATTTTCTTATTTCATTATTTATTTCCAAGGTAAAGTAGAAGAGTTCCCTCATATACAGCAATAAGACAGCAAAATATTTTTTTAGAAATTATATAATTTTAAATATCTCTTCTTGAGTTGGATATTCCAAAATATGAGACTTAAAAAAAATTAGTTTGTTTTTTTGTAAATATTTTAAAATTTAACTGTTACACAATTTTATGTTTTTCTTAGGAAGAAATCAAGATATAATAAGAGAATGAAGTTAAAGCGTGAAAGAAAATCTAAATAACCTTCCAAATAGTTTTTAAACACGGGAAAACGTATTTATAAATTGTAAAATATATTATTCTATAAGCAAACCCAAACCCCGGTATCGTTAAATCAGACCCCCCCTCCCCAAATATCCACAAAAAGAATGTCCTCAAGTGTCACTGCCTGAAGTGATATACTCTGACAAATCTAACAGCTCTTTCTGTGTCATTCCTAATGCACTTGTCACTCAGTATTATCCATCCTCATTAATGACAATGGGAAAGTTTATCTTGGGAACACGTTTTAAATCATCTACTCTTTACAATGGGACCATGAAATCTCTTACAAAACATGAGGCGGGAACTACTCTGACAACAAAACCCCTTCCTGGCAGCTTTATTCTTAATTCCTGTTCAAGGAGTAATCTGTTTATTATAAAATCATACAGAACAATATATTAAACAGAATTTGAAACAAGAATAGCTAGTGTGATTTTCAAGCTTACAAGTATTTTTACAACATTTTTATTAGGCTGAAAACACCAAGTTGAGTCCTTTCTGTGAGGATTCGTGCAATCTTCTCTTCTATTTTTACATTATAAACACCTCTGAAAAGAAGGTCTGTTTTAACTAATTTTAAAACAATTTTCAAATGGCAAGAACACAAATATTTATATTATTATTAGTAGTAGTATTAGGCATTAACTTAAATAAAAGCAATACAACTGTCCCCAGGTTTAAATTTTCTAACTAAAATGCCAAAAGAATCCAACCCAAGGACCCTATGGCTTAAAAATTATGTTATCAGTCTTCAAATTACTTTTATTAACATAGTCACATTTTAAGATTCAATATGATCTTATTTCCTCAAGAAATTATTAGTTTTTAAAAAATAAAGTGAAACATTAATAAGACTTCTTGATCTGTAGTGTCCACTTAAACTTACTATTCTAATTTGACTATCAATTATATATGCTAGGGAGTATAGACAATGAATGGCTAATCTTTTTTGGTATAATTCTGTTGATAAAATTAATACTTGCTAAAAATATATCCTTATGACTTTTATTACTCAGTCACCAAAAATTTAATGCCACATTTTAACTTACTGTACAATAAAATAAGCTTAAATAGGTTATAATAAACTTGAAAATCACATTTAATGTTAATTTGATCACTTTTAATCATCTGAAGCTCATTTGTGAATTCAAACATGCTATAAATAAAAACACTGAACTTTAATATTTAAATTATATGAGTGTATAATTTATAAAGCATTTTTACTTCAGAATTCAAGACTATTACTTTAATATTTCTAGTTGATACTTTATTATTTTTTTAAGAACAAAAATTCCTGTAAAGGTTGTTATAAAAATTATATGGGATTTATGCTTAAGATTCTAAGTTAAATGTATAATAGATACCATTAAATGGCCAATTTAATTTATGTTTATAAAAGAAATATAAAGCTAAAAAACCCCAAGAATATATCTATATATTTAAATTATTACTATCCTCATATATGATATTAAGTATTTATTATGAATCCAAAGATATTGTATAGAAAATAGCAAATTTTTGTGTGGCTTAAGAAGGTCGGTTTAGAACTAATAGGTGGGAAATGCTTGAGTATCTGAGAGATTTTTCTAGCGACTGGAGATGGCAGAGACGGGAATGTGGTGCCTCTGAGAAAGTGGATTCCACAGGACTGCAGAGAGGCTGGTGCACACAGTAACAAGCTGGCTCTGACGCACTTGGAGCTCCCTTCCGATTTTACTCTTTTAAGAAGTGCAGGTATTTTCTTAAGAGACACACCTGCATTAATTCTGACAGTGCAAACTATGCATAAAATAGTGAATTCACTCTTACCCAGATAAAGCTTAATTTTAAGCTGTAGCCTCTAACTAAAATTTGCCTCCGTAAATTTCCCTTAAAGTATATATATAGCCTTATAAAGCAGGAGTTCTTTATTCAACCTTTTTCTGGAACTGACCTGACAGCAGAGACCTTGGACTGCATGCCATAGGGTCTCAGCCTAGTGGTGCAGACTGAAAGCAGCCGTATACAGCACAGAAACAGACAGACCAGCTTGTGTCCCAATAAAGGTTTAGTTCAAAAAACCAGTGGAGCCGGATCTGCCCATAGGCCATAGTTTGCTAACCTCATGCTTAAAAGCATCAGGGGTATAGCTGATTTAATACTGTCTTTCAGTTATCTAATTTTACATGGACTAAAGCATAAGAACTTTCCCAATAAAATGAGAGGATGTTATAATATAATTGAATGCTAGAGCACTATGGAGAGCAGATCACATTTCCAAAATATCTTCACATCTTTCCCTCAACTGAATTACATGTTAAGTCAGTAGGGTAAATGAAGAAATGCATTGTTATAAATTATGCACTGTAAAACTTTTTGTCTGAATATAATTGCCCTTAAAGTTGTACCTGGACTAGAATAGTTTCCCAGGAGACAATTCTTACACCAAACTAAAGAACTAGGTTCAGATTTATCAACTTCATGTGCACTAAGAAATCAATGGGATGATTCCTCCATAATAGTAGTTCTAGATTCTGTGATATCTTGATATCAGCTGCTTTACTGCTAATGAGTATTTAAATCTGAGCTGTAGAATATCCAAAATGTTGTATCCAAATTCCATTGTACGTAATTATTTTAGCCCTAAGTCATGAGTCTCACCTACCTTTTATAGCATTTTCCTGTTAAAAGCCAGGAAAACATACAAGCAATACACCTAGCTCTACTGGTTAGAGAAGATAGACATATTAACAGGCAATTCATGAGTCAGAAGGGGTAGGAAGGGTAGGTACTTTAAACTCAGGAATCAAGACTGGTTCCTATTACTGTATTTTTCACTCCATAAGACGCACCTGACCATAAGACACACCTAGGGTTTTAAGGAGGAAAATAAGAAAAATAATATTCTGAACCAAATGATGTGTTAAAATATTTAATAAAATACTGTATTTTTCACTTCATAAGATGCATGGGCATTTTCCCCTCCACTTTTGGGGGTAAAAGTGCATCTTATGTAGTAAAAAATATATTAGCTCTGGGAGATCTTTACAAATTTGGAAACCTTACTATAAAGTCTTTGATGATGAAGCATTCAACATAATTTTCAAGCGGCAATAAAATGACAAAAAGGAAATGATTCAAATGGAATATCAATAACTTTTGTTAACTAAAAATGACATCTCACCACATTTTCTAGCTGGCAATTTTGAGGAGTACAGTTTGACTTTATTTTGGCAATAATGGTTCATTATATTATTACCCAATATTTTTGAAGGTTATTTTACTTAACGCAAAACTTAGAAGTTTAGTAACCATTTACTCAGTATAGTCTGAAATGTAAGATTTTTTAAGGTCACATTCTCTAGTATGTTTTTTTTAATTATTTATTGAAAGTAGAGAGAGAGAGACAGAATCATCAATCTGTTCCTACATATGCCCTGACCAGGGATTGAACCTGCAACTTTTATGTATCGCGACAGACAATGCTCTAATCAACTGGGCCATCTGGTTAGAGCATCTAATATGTTTTGAGCACTGTCAAGATGACTTTCATTCGTTCATTTAATATATATTTTTTGATTTTTTTAAATTTAGAAATTAAATTTAATGAGGTGACACTGGTCTCTAAGATCACACAGGTGTCAGGCGTACATCTCCATGGCATGTGATCTATACATTGAGTTGTGTGCCCAGCCGGAGTCAGTCAATAGTTTTTGTGCACGGCATGATCAGGCATTAAACTAGGCAAAGGGGATACAATGATGAGTAAAACAGACATAAGTTTAAAGCATCTGTGCACTTAAAATGAACCACATTTTCCCAAAGTTTTGATACTTTATGAAAGAGACTCAGCAGGTATTTTCACTGTGCTACAGTATGGCAGTAAAAACAAAACAGCGCACAGTGAATATTCAAGAGCTACATAACAAGCAGAGATTCCTTGGGTCAGGGTTTTTCTTGGCTACTTATTTTATGATTGGCCTTGGTTTTTTTATAGACCTATCAGTTCCATGGGGTGACAGCTCATAATTCATTTGATTCTTAATCCAAACTCATTGTTAAATTATTTTTGTTTGACCCGGAAGATTTGGTTTGGCATTTACTATAATTTGATTTTTTCATTTTTGATAATGCACAGCAACCTAAAAGAAAGTGTGTTGTGTGTCTAAATGGCCAAATTCTAAGAATCTAGAAAGTGCTGGATAAATTTATTTCATTACTATATTTTGATTTTAGTTTGAGAATAAAAAAGACTAATAACATGAAAACATGTAAAATCTAAGTGTATTAAAATTATGAGGTATAAAGTATTTTCTTTTCATTGTTAGTTTTAATTTTATCCAAAAGTCTTAATTTATTGAAAAATCAGGTGACTAAACTCATTACTAATAGTTTATCTGCACCACCATTTTTTCCCTAAGAGCATTGGAAAGGCTATGAAAGAGAATTAAAATAAAGTACTATCGAGTTGGAGTCCCTTTTCATACCTAACTTTGACATGTTTTGAACTTCAGTACAGAGAAAACAAAGTATATACATGCTAGCCATTTTGAGACACACTAGATTTACGGTAAAAGACATTTGAACACTATAGCTGCTCTGTGGTTTGTGTACCTGCATGTGATCTACATACATAAACAAACAAAACCATGTGTGGAAGCAGTTTTCCTTAAAACTATATAGTTACATATTCTAGTAATTTTCTATATTTATTTGTCAAGAATACAGCATTAGTGCATTTGGTTTTGTGCAATGCTTTAGCAATTTGTTTAGAAAAATATTAATAAACTAGTATTGTGTTAGCATTTTCCTTTGCCCACTGAATATGAGACAAGTTGACCCATTTATTTATAGGCTCAACAAGGGCAATCCATTTCATGCTATTGCACTGACCCTTAACAAAGATCTTGTAAATGAGTAACCTATTACAATATGTACAAGTGACCTTTAATTGCACCAGGAGGCTTTTTGTTACAAGGTTTTCAATGCTACACCATAGCTACAGTATAAGTTGGTAAAATATTTCTTAGCTTACTGAGAGGTAGGAACAGCACCCCCACCCAGCAAAATATGTAAATAAAAAGTTTGAGGCATTTAACTAAGTCTGCACTATAATAATACCTTTTACATAACTAGTGATTAGAAAGATAAACTATTTTTTCCAATATTTATAGCATGAAGAAAAGTTTCATTAAATTCTTAAAAACCCAATCAAATACAACTCTGTTTTTAAAAATAGCCTCTGGAAACAAAAATAGTTATTTCAAACTTGAAACGAGTGGCAATAAAATGACAAAAAGGAAATGATTCAAATGGAATATCAATAACTTTTGTTAACTAAAAATGACATCTTACCACATTTTCTAGCTGGTAATTTTGAGGAGTACAGTTTGACTTTATTTTGGCAATAATGGTTCATTATATTATTACCATTTTAAGTTTAGTAAAGACATCTTTATACTAAATAACTATATAATTTGAACTTGAACTGTTTGGTGAAGAATCATATACCTAACAAAACATACCCAAATAATCAAATATATTTCAAGTGTTACTTATACTAAGTAATATTTAAAACACAATTTTAATAAAGTACATGGTCATATACTTCAACTGATTAACTTAGAAATTTCTGAATGAGTGCAACATATTTTGACAGTCTTACAAAATTTGAAATCAAATATTCAATTTCATTAAGCCACTCATATTGGCTATCTTATTTGTGAAAGGCTCACGTCAAAGTGACTTAGTTTGATTCTCTGCAGCAACGGAGGGTTCACTTGACAGCACCCAACAAAACAGTTCAGTGAGCTTCACTGTGCCAGATACATAAAACCTGAACTGGCTCCTCTCTGCAGTGTCTACTGTGGCATGGAGGTATGACAGTTATAACTCTGACAAAATTTTAGTTTCTACTTAAATAAGAGAACTGCTTTACTGGTTTTGTGGATAATAGCATTTCCATTATACCCCAGTTTTTTTTAGTTATTTGTTATGATCCCCAAATTCTACCTTTTAAAAACTAAGTGTATATTTAATACCATATTTTATTAATGAAGGATACAATTTCTTCTTATTACTAAACTGTAGGAAACTTTTTTAGTAATATTAATCAACAAAAGAGAAAAAGATTTTGCACTTGTAAGATTTACTGCTTAATTTTGCTTGTAGATGGTTTTCAAAGAACTTCCAATAAATAAAACATTTGTAACAGAAAAAGCTGGTTTTAATGTGAATGGCTCAAACCTTCACTAAAACTAGTTATGATAAAGGGGAAGGCAAAATTAGAAATGGGAGAAACTGAATTTGGTAGACTCATTATCTTATAAGTTTTATACACATTAATTATCTCACAAAAACATGTTTGATACTCTAAAGATGATACATGTAAAAATAATTTAGAAAAATAAATAATATATAAACATATGAGCAAACTATGAGCAAATTATTATTTGTAAAAGTACCTGAGTGTAGAATTTATGTGAATACAATAATAATATGCTGTAATTAAATTTGGGATACTCTTGAATCATATCAAAGTAGTTAATTGGAACAAGAGAACTATATTTCTTTACATACAATACTTTCCCCACTTTATGTAGTAAAAATCTAGAAATCCTATAGAAGTGGATAATGTTTCAGGGAATGACATAATTAGTGCAAACTATTTTTTTAAATTAAAAAATATCTATCCCTAATAAATTCAACAAAACAAAAAATGAAAAATATCTATCATATACCAAAAATAAGTAAAAAATAAAGAAAAAGCAATTTTGGCCTGACCAGGCGATGGCGCAGTGGATAGAGCATCGGACTGGGATGCAGAGGACCCAGGTTTGAGACCCCGAAGTTGCCAGCTTGAATGCAGGCTCATCTGGCTTGAGCAAAAAGCTCACCAGCTTGGGCCCAAGGTCGCTGGCTCAAGTTAGGGGTTACTCAATCTGCTGAAGGCCTGCGGTTAAGGCACATATGAGAAAAGCAATCAATGAACAATTAAGGTATTGCAATGAAAAACTGATGATTGATGCTTCTCATCTCTCTCCATTCCTGTCTGTCTGTCCCTATCTATCCCTCTCTCTGACTCTCTCTCTGTCCCTGTAAAAAAAAAAAAAGCAATTTTGTCATCCTAACATATTCGTATCTATATACATATAAAACATAGTGAAATGTTACATTTATATAAGGAAGCTACGATTAATCCAACCTGAATTTTACAATACATTTTATTAAAATAGAGTAGAAATGTTTGCTAGAAACAGAAGAATTTTAAACTTTAATGTTCAAGGATTATAAGTAAATCTGTGTATACACACAATACACACACACACATATTTTTTGTGGCCTATCTATTTTGTTGTTGTTGTTCATCGGGGCAGAGGCCTTCTGCCTACATACTGAAAATGAGATCATGGTACGTCTTTGTTTATGGTGAGTAGTTAGTGGTTAAAGAGCACAGGCTTTGGAATAAAACTGACTTGAATTGAAGCATCATGTCTGTCAGTAATTAACTGTGACTTTGGGTTAGTTAAGTTTCTTGGTCTCTCTGACCCTTAGGTTTCCTCATTCATAGAGTGCAGATAATAATGGTATATAGTAGTTATGAGATCTCTGAAGCAATGGATACAAAGCACTTGCAATAAGCCAAGGCCTCTATCAAACACTCAAAAAATCTTTTTGTTTCTTTTAATAACAATAATAATTAATAGAGCTTCCCAAACATGTTAACTCTCCACTGTAATTCTGCACACAGAACCAGAAGATCTGGATTTCATCTTGGCTCTAAACACAGCTCTTATATCTTTGGGAGGGTTATGTAACTCCTTATATTTCCTTACATTAAAATAATGTATGTGTAATAATGCCAATGGCAAGGGTTCCTGTGAAGATCAAATGAGAAATATGGGAATGTACGTGAAAGCAAGCAACACAATGCCTAGAACAAAGGAGATATCAATATGTTTTTAAATACCCTTATGGTAGACACTAGTTTTAAATAGTTCTTTAACAACAAATATTTATGGAACACCTACTATATGTGCTTAGGATTTAGCTGTGAACAAGATAGACTATGTCTCTACTTTTGTGAAGATTACAATATGTAGGGTTGAGTAAGGTTGGGAAAAGAAACAAATGGTCCAGTAAACAACTGTAGTAATACGTATTATACTGAGAATTAAAACACAGTACATGATAGCAGGCAACTAGTGAATACTGTAGATGGGCTAGTTGGTGAAGATGTCTCTAAGGATGGGACAGATCCTTGTCCTACAATCCAATGAGAAGAAAAAGCCATGAAATGATTGGAGGGTTGAATATCCAGGACATCTGTTGTGCACAAACTCTGAGGGAGAACTAAGAATGTTTTGGGTACAAAAATACTCCCAAAGCTATCATCAATATATGTGATATCACATATCAAAAATATGAATTCCATATGTATTAAGCTCTATATTGTATTTGTTACTCTTCTAGGCACTCTGGAGAATATATTAGCAAAATACATGCTCTTACCTTTCCAGCTGATAAAATGAGACAGCCAAGATTTGTTATTCTTTTTAGTTTTATCTATCTTAGATAGAAAAAAAACATTGTGGAAAAAATGTTTCAAGGAGTACTATGTAAACTGGACCAGTTCTGCTTTAGTAGTCTACAAAGGCTTTAAGAAAATCCTTCAACTACCGCAATATAATTTTTCTGGAGCCACATCATACAACTTATAAAAATGTCTGTATCTGCACAATTTTAAAAGAAGAGATGTTTTCCTCTTTGCATTCTTAGATGGTGATGAGTCTGTGTTCTCCTGGCCTCAAAGGTATGATGACTATACTCCAGGTACCAGAGGGTCTTTGTGACACTCGTGGACTGAAGATTATATTGAAAGATTCTAAATTTTTGACCTGTGCTTTGTGAAACCATCTTGCTATCAATTATATACCTTCCTTGAATTTCCTGAATAGAATTCACCTGATGTAACAAATTGTAAGCTTAATATCTTAGGTGTTGGTGACCATACAGAAACCTTAAGATATATAATAGCCAAACATGAATTTACTCCTCCTTGCCAAATGAAGCAATGATGTTCTGCCAGCCAAATTCACAGGAAGCATGTGAAATGAACACAAAAGCAAACGGGCCTTATGCTGCCCAAGGGAAAGTCAGCAAGATGGCAACGTCAATCATTCGGAATAATGCTCAAGCAGCCTTAGGCTTTTCTCAGAATGGAAACATGTCACTCTTCCTGCAATAGTCCAGCGAATCAGAATGGAGAGAAAGGAACACTTATGCAATCACATCCTGGAAGGGCACTTTACTCAACATGTAAGTGGAAAATAATTATAAAGAAATTTCAGAAAAATTGTCAGTGAACATAAATGACTCAGGAAAAAATTTTTTTTCAATGTGTTTAACAGATTTTTTAAAAAGCTTACCACTTAGAAACAATTTCCTTTCACATTCTCCTTTAGGAGTTATTAATGTAAAGACAAATTTTTACAAAGTGGTAAGTGAAAAGTTAGGGATTCAGGCTGCGGGTAAGAAATCCCCATTTCCCCCCTGAAGCAGTACTATCACTTTGGAAGTTTGATCAAAGAGAGCAAGCTTTTACAATATTAATATAGGAAGTTAAAAAAATACTTCAAATATTTTGGGAACTTACCTAATCGGTATACTTTTAGCATGTGTCTAGTCATGTAGCCATCTTTGGTCAATCATCAAAAAATCAAAGGCAATCTGGCCTGACTCAACCCTAACTTTAATACCGCATGATTGTGTCGTGTAAGCTTGTTTTGTGTGAGGGCTGCTGGGGTTTTAGCCGAGAGATTAACAACCGGACCTAAGCTGGCCTCCAAACCTTGCCCTGCTGATGCCTCAAGCTCTTTGAAGTCTGACCATCATACCTGGCAAAACAACAGTGGGAACTAGGATGGTGTCAGATCTAATCAAATTGTTCGCTGCAGCATAGCTAACTATGGGGTCCACTAATTGGCCCAATTGCGGATTATACCTTTTGCTACAGATTCAAGACAATAATTTAGTTAAATGATGTTTTTTTTTTCTTATCTCTTCTAATTAAGATTCCAAAGAGGGAAGAAATAGGATTAGACAAAGTCTCAAAAACTGTGTTCCCCTGAAGGTGGTATGCAATTCTGATAGACTCTCTATGACATGTGAAATATAGAGTGTAGTATTAAACCAACTTCTGGAGATTCTGTGAAACCTATGCGACATTATTGTATGTCTATGTCACTTGGGAATGCTAATATAATGAATATGTTTATTGCACACACACCTAGAAAATGACATTCTCATTGTTAAAGAATATTGATTTGGATCTACTTTTGAGAAATGATTTCATTCATATAGAAATGTCTATGTTCTCCTTTGATTTTTTTTTCCTAACTGCAGTATATCTGGGAATTGAAATAGAAACCAATATTTGTAGAGGGCATAATTATCAGAAAGGGTATTTTGGTCTATGATGCTATAGCTTAATAATGCTCCCCAGCTAGACATTTCCATTTCCATGAGTATACTTTAGTGACATAGTTGTGAATTAACAAATAAGTTAACTGTCACTCTCCTCTACCTCTAGCTATAGTAAACATATAGTCACTTTTCTACTTCCCATTTGAAAACCAGAAAGGCTGTTGACAGAATGTAGGAAAGGAAGGAAACCTAGGACCAAAGATGTCATGCAGTACTCCAGATTGCCCAACACTGTCACAGTGACGGATGCCCTCGTAGTGTGTAAGAGTTTATGCTTTCCTAGTCTGTAAAAATTTCAAATAATTCTACTGAGTCATATCAAGTACATTGTTGTATTGTTATAAAGCTAATTTATACTGATGGTATATATTATTTTGGTCTTAATACTTAAGAATCAATCTACTATGCAAGTGCATCAAAAAGTAATGTTATTTAACAAATACCACTTGAGCTATTATTTACAAAGTACGACAAGATAATCTTACTGAACTCTCAATATTCATTTAGTGTACAATACCCACATGGATACACTATGATAATTACTATTTTTAAACCATGTAAAGCCTAAAGAAGTATTATTTATCCTCCTATTAAAATTTTGTAGTGAGCAGTGTGTGTCTTTTGCATATTTCAGCGTAACCCAGCAGCCATACTTTCTGACTTGCATATAGAAACATTGAATCTTAGATCTGGAAAACTGTCCCACTACCAAAGCAGAAACCCTGCTTGTAATAGCCTTGACAGAAGTTGTAACTAAAGTAACAGTACAATATTATCATTTTTATTAGAAGATTCAACTACTAGAATATGTGAAGATATGATCAAGATGAACAATACAAAATCAAAACAGCAAAACACTACAAAATCCAGGCAAAATGCTGCTCCTAGGATGTCACCAAATTAAATGCAGCCACATTTCAAATCCTAACAAATATTACTTATGTATTATAACTACTTTATTTACTAATGTGTTGAAAAAAACTCATTAATGATAACTCTAATATTAGAGAAATAAAAATTACAGGAATTAAAGTGTAAGTAGTTATTTCAGGTTGGAAGTGCAGCTATGTACCCAAGGTAGACATTTTATAGAAGTTTACTGAGAAAGTAGTGTTTATGGGGCATCTGACCAGTGGAGCTTATATAATACCGATAGCTGCATTGTTTGAACCATTTTTAAAACTATAATTTATCTTTATTACGTATATTTCAGTAAAGATTTTATTCCTACTAAATGTATGGCTGTTATTAATTTTGGGATAGATATAAAGATGAAAAAGACATAGTTTCTATATGTTGATCCTATTATTTTATATTAGTTATAATTATCTTTATAAAATATTTAATCACTATATAGGAAATATAAATAAATATAGCACCTGTTATACAATAAAGGCTTAACAAATAGTTGCTATGATTGAATGTAGGTTATGTGGTAAGGTAAAGGATTAAGTAGTATATTATTGATAATCAAATATGCTAGAGTTGCCATGTACAGCTTACAAGGATTATACATTTTAAGAGAACTGGAAAGTACTTCTTTTAACTGAAGCCATATTGAATCAACTTTAAAACTTTCTCTTTTACCTATCTAGAATGTAAGCCAGGAGTTGAGTGTCTTTACTGGAGATACAATTCTGCTAGGATTTTTGTAGAGGGGCTAACTTATAGAGCTTTACAGCTCATAAATATTCAGTCACAGTAAAAATTTACTGTGATCAGATAAATGCTTCACCTAAACCTGGTCAATGCCAGTACACATTCCAAGAAGGAAGAACTATTCTTATGCCTTCTTCAAATCACTCAAAGAAATTAACTCACTGGTTCAAGTTGCTCTACTTGTTAAAGGCCCTTGATTGTTGTTAGTAAAATATATTCAATTTTCATAAATAAAGAGGTAATGATTTCATAAATCAAAGAAAAAGTATGCTAAAAATAGAGATGCGAGTGTTTGCTGTTTCTTCTGACCTTTGTTTCTGACCATGCTGCTTTTTAGATCAGGTGATTGACAATAAATTCCAACATGTAAGAAATCTACCTGTATAGAATCAGAAAAGTGATTTCTACTTTTAAATTGTATTACTTGCTAAACTACCTTTCCCATCTAAAAGAAAGATGCAAATTCAATACTTGATTTATTATAGCCTCAGATTTTACAGATGAGTATAGTGCACATTTTATTTATTTTTAAATGTCAGGGCAGATTGAAAAAATTTATTTCTTATATACATTAAAACATTGCCACTTGGTAGATAATTTTTCCCCCAATAAAAAAAGTTCTCATTTCCAGTGTCTAGAATATATCACAAAAGACTTGCTGTTTGAATGTGCATTTTATAATGTAAAAAGCTATATTTAAGCATTTAACCTTACATAAATTCATGATTTTATATTATTATAATTATACCTATATGCACTTTTATTAGGTTCATTTAATTTTTTATATTTTTCATCACCAAATCGAATTTCAAGGTATGTTATGTAGAATAAGTTTACATATATATACTTATTGTATATGTTTATATATAAAGATATAATCTATATATTTTATACACACATAAACTTGTTGATTATGTTATATGACAAAAAAGGTCAAAGATTTGATTGACTGTATTAAATATTAACTTTAACAAAAACCATCTACTAGTGTTTTGTTTTCAAACACTGCTTCCAAACCACCAGGTCACCAATTATAATGGTTCTTTTAGTTTGGAATAGTAGAAAGAGAAGAGAGAAAATGGAACAGAAACCCATGTGGTTAATAAATGATCTTTCATCAGCTTCAATGGTAAAATGTAGTCACTAATAGAACCTAAAGTTATTTAGAGGAGAGGTCTCACTTGGATTATGTAAGTCCTTTATTTCTACCCTCTCACACCCAAAATAAAACACAATGTGTGTGGGCGTGTGTGTGTGTGTGTGTGTGTGTATGTGTGTGTGAGAAAGAGAGAGAGAGAGAGAGAGAGAGAAGGAATAAACTTCATTCATACTATTTTATTTTTTCTGTTGGTGTGACATTTTTTTCACTCGGGAATTTCCTTGCTTAGTTTTTATATGATACTTTAGACCTAGTTGTCAGAAAGCTTATCTTAGGAGAAAGATGTCACATGGGGAAAAATAACCTTACATCTTTCATTAAAAATATAAGTTCAGCTTAAAAAAATGATAAGGCATACTCTCTTTGTGACACCAACAACTACAACTTCACATTTATACTTATAACTTTATACCTCGTGGTAAATTTTTCAATATTCTGTCAGAAACACTAAAACAATGTTTGAACAACTACAATGTTGGGTTCCATTTCAATGGTTTCTTTTGAGAACTAAAGCAAATTAGCTCAAGAATCAGTATTTCTACACTCTGGTTCTTTTGGCTTTAAGTGGCTTTTGAAGGGAGTATCCTCAGATGAGAAACTTCTAACACTCCTGCAGAGATGACCTGCTTGAAGAACTGGCTGCCTGATTAACTATTAACTGCTCTCAATAGGATTAGATAATTAAGGACATTGATGACCATTAATTAGGAGGAGGGCACATTAATTTGTCACTGGATAGGGCCCTTACAATGATTTATCGGTTAGTGCTACTTGCAAATGTGAGGGGAAAGAGAAAAAGAGAGCGACCATTAAGTTACCTTATCAAGTGGCCAGCTAAAGAGGGCAGAGGGTCAAAAAAGGGCCAAAGTGGTCACTTAAGGGTGAAGTCCCAAACACCAAAGCAGTGCCAAGCCACATTGACCATCATTGGTGATGAAGTTAAAAATATGCTAATTTATTGGTGGCAATTCTCTCTTTTTATGGTTTCAAGCAGTTAAGACAAGTGGCCTGCATAAGAGCTTTTCATTTGAAAAGAGATTAAACAAAATGGTTTGTCAAGGCTGCTTGGCTGTTTTATGTCTTTGTTAAAAAAAAAAATTGCACCAACTATACTGATAACTATCACATCACCCAAAAGCCATCTCTCTCTGAGCATTTATTTCGTTAATAAATACATCAACCCTAATTGCTTAATAGTGCTATGTTCATTTGCTCTTTAGCAAGATTAAGTTGAAATAAATCTTTTGTACTACCACTTTCTGTCACTATTACTTGCATGAAGTTCACAAAAAAAAGGTTTGAGTTTTGTGGAAAATGCACTGAGAGACACTGGCGTAAATCAGAGAACTTTATTCTATCCAGCATGGAGAGCAGAAGGTGATTTCCCTACTAGGAAAAAATCTGCCCTCAGAAGGTAGAGGAGGATTCTCTTTTCTTAGCCATTCACAACTGTGGGTAGCGTTCACATTTTATACACAAATAAGCACAGCTCATTAACATTTAATTAACTATGCCTTTGAAAGGCTTGAAAATAGGCACGTCATCATACTCAACATGTAAGGTGGGATCTTACTTTGGATAGACATTTAAAACAAAATTATTTTTTGCTATACTCTAATAATATGCCATTAAAATAAAAGAAAAAAATAGTATAGTCTAAAAAAATTATCTTGTTACACCAGAAGAACTTACAAATATTTAGCATGAACCATCTACGAATTTCATTGAAGTAAAAACAATACATAAAGAGATATTATTTGCCTCAAGTCTGTAAACTAAAATATAAAAATTCTCTTACCTCAATGGTGAATAGCTTCTTTTTTAATTTAAAAGCTAAGTCTTTGACATCTGATACATCAGAAATCAAGTTATTAAGCCGAGGAATCTGCCGTATGTGAATCAAACCTTGTGGAAAGGAAATTAAAAAGGAAAAAAAATCGCCGTCATTGTATGCATAAATTAAAGAGTCTTACAGCAGAATCCTGTAAATTTACACACAAGCATCCTCCCCTTTTAAAACTGGAGCTTACTACCAGGAGCAATGAAGCAAATGGTGTGATTATACTCAAGTAATCAGGCAGAATAAGATAAACAGAAATCCTTGTGCGAGGAAAACTAATTGCACTTTGGTGCAGAAGTACAGATGTAAAGAGGGATCTTAATACTTGTCAAAACTACAGCCGGTTTGTGTGTGATTTTCTCTTGTATTTACAGTAAGCAAATATGGCTATCACCTTGCATGCTGCCCATGGCACCACTGGGTGAGCTTTATTTTATTAAATGCACCAGTAAGCAGCCAGCAAAACAAGACTTCTGGGTTCCTGATAACCAGTGAGCACTCCTTAAAAGCATTTCATTTGTTATCTTATTAATGACTTGAGCAAACTAAGGAAGAAAACTGCACTGCAGAGCACACTCTGGGATCAAATGTTAAGCCCTGTGCCATCCCAAGACACTGGCTTCTGTGGCATGTCAGACCTTCATGTAGCTGCCACATAAGCTTTGTAACCGTGCGAGGTAAGCTGGGACTCTGGCTTCTTGTCAGTAGAAACACTTGCTAATTTTTTCTGACAAGGCCTCTGGATGGCTTTTGTGCTGCTTCACGCAGTTTCTGATAAACCAGGGGTCATTTGCCATAGATGAAGACATGGAAGGTTCTCAGTGCATCTCTCTGCCTGACTCAGCCCATGTTTAAAAATCGCCATCCCAAAGACATTGATCCCTACACATGGGGGAAGAAGGCAAATCCAGATTTGAACAGAGTAGATATATCTTATTTATGGAACTGCTTCTCCAGTATAGAGCTTTGTGTGTGCTTGAATGCTTAGTAACATATATTTTAGTTTTAGCTTATAAACAGGTAAACCTCCGGGCACTTAACTTCAGAAATGGCCCCTTCAAAAATAATTTACTAAAACATCTGACTTACTTTTTTGATGTAAAATAATGCAAAAGGTATTATTAAGACAGTTTTTAGATACAAATTAAAAATATCTCATGCACAGGTATTTAATAAACTATATTAGAAATAAGCACATCACTCTTTCTTTGGTACATTTTCCACTTTAACCTTGCATGTGCTTCTTTAGCTAACTATTAAATCAGGAGGCCTTTCATTAGGGTCTTCTTATTAATGGGAAGTTAACTGGTCATCAGAACTGCCCATTAATTTGTGAGGAATAATTGATCAATTCAGAGATTTCAGCACAAAAAAAATCAGTCTTTCAACCCTTGAAATGTTTTAATCAAATTAATCTTGGGGGGGAAATAAAAAATATTTTTACTAAATTTACAAGGTAATAATACTTACAATTGACAGATATAATTCACTGAGGTAATATTTAACTTGAGTTGTTTTGAAAGAAGATAGAAATAATGAAAAATTAAAGCACTAGTTTGTTCAGTTATACAATAAGTAATTTCTATGGATGTAATGTACAGCATGGTGACTATAGTTAACAATACTGTATTGTATATTTGAAAGTTGCTAAAAGAGTAGATCTTAAAAGTTCTCATTACAAGGAAAAATTGGAAGTATATGTGGTGATGAATGTTAATTAAGCTTACTGTGATAATCATTTCTCAATATAGACATATAAAATCATTATGTTGTATACCTAAAGGTTGTATGCTCACTCTTCAAAGTGCTAGCAATTATTATGTAGAGTATATTATAATCTTTTTCTTTGTAGACTAGAAATTGCTATAGTCCTGCAATCACAGTCTTATACAACTTTGCAGCAGACTTCAAATAAGCTATTCAGTCTTCAGACTAGGGTTTCCATGTAGGTATAGTAGTTCCATAATAGTAACAGCAATAATTAAATAGGTAAAAAATCTGTTATTCATCACACTTTATATTCAGTTTAGAGCTAAGATGTGCATAATTACTAAATCTTTCCTAGAGCAATAGTTCTGTGTAAGAACCTTTCTAAAAAATCCCCAAATCAACTAGATGACTAAAATTCTATTAGAAGATTCAAAACATGTAAGTTAAAAGTCTGATAAATTAACCTGTATTTACAGTAGAGTGGTGTGAACACACAGTATGATGTACAGCAAAGTGTTGTAAAATTGGGCGCCTGAAACCTGTATAGTTAACTAGTGTTACACTAATAAAACAAACAAATAATAAATAAATAAAATTGTTAAATAAAAAAAGAAAATGCATTCATGACTCAAGAGACAAAATGAGTAGGCAGAGAAAAGTCCAAATATAATCACAGATGCTCACGTTCTGAAAATATGAGTGACTAGGACTTTTAAAACATAATGCAGTTATAAGAACCTGGCTGGTTAGTTCAGTTGGTAAGAGCATCATCCCGAAACACCAAGGTTGTGGTTTGATTCCCCATCAGGGCACACACAGGAAGCAACCAGTGAATGCACAACTAAGTGGAACAACAAATAAATGCTTCTCTCTCTTCTTCTCTAAAATCAATTAAAAAATCTAATGCAGTACAAATTTTATTTTTTACTTATCATACAGTTAAGCTTGGTAAAGTATAAACCATTATGCAAAATTGTTATTATTAAAAATTAACATACTATTTCCAAATATGGCTAAAAAGTAAGACGTAAGACTGATTTCATGGCAAGTTTAGGCTACTGGGACAACAAAATGTACATCTGCCTGACTCATGCTTTAAGTGCTAGGGTCTGACCTCTTTCCAAGAGTTACCACAGCCTGTTGTTGTTTTAATGTAGTCTGGTGACAAGCTGCCATGGAAGCCTGGCCAGGAATAGAAAACATTCAACAGATACTATAAAATAAGATCCATGCTGCTGAACAGTAGATACTATGACTAGACAAGATGCTTCCAGGTGCCCTAAAAGCCACCAGGACATGCACTCCTCACTACAAAGGTGCTGCTTACCATGATAATCCTTATATAATGGGTTGGTTTCTCTCTCAGAACCAATAAACGACTCCAGATGGACTACTGTATCTGACAAGTTTGTAATACGAGCAATAATTGCTTTATTCTGTAAAACAAGGAAACAAAATACTTATGTTATGTTTAAAAATATAACATCTATACAGTGCCATTATGCCATCTCAGTGACAAATTGTAAAGGACATAGACTATCACCATAGCGAGAGAAATGACTTGGAAATTAAAGCTACCACAGGCCAAAAACTGGATGAAAATATGCCCTTTATTGAAAATTCCAACCCATGCAGTATGCTACTTTAATTCAAAGAATTGAGGGCACACACTGTAGTTTTGGTAGAAAATACAAATTAATTTTCTGTTATGTTAAGGGTCAAGGCTATCTTTAATGCTTATATACTATTACTTTTCTATTTTAGCCTATTCTATTCTATTCTATTCTGTTCTATTCTATTCTACACAACTTTTCTATTGTGATAGACACTAGGATTTGGGAAGAGTAGACAGTATAGTAAAATGTAAAGCAAAGTCCTACTGTCATTGGTCAGCTGAGACAGGGCCCAGCCCTGTAACAGCTGAGGTCCGCTATCACATTAGAAACAGGGAAGGGTCCAGCTAAAAGGCTTGCAGCAGGGCTAGCTCTGGCGTCCTCTGTTTGCTCTTTCCAGATGCTCTTCTTTGGCTCTGAGATACCAATAAAGGCAAAGAAAAGTCTCAGGTAACTAGCACTAGACTCATAGCTTGCCCTTTCCTTCCTGACACATCCTGATATGAATCGAAAGTATTGCTAAACAATACATCTTTAAAAAGTTACATTTTCAGTAGCAAAAGTTCTAAAATACTTAGTATTTCATGGGTTTAAAATACAATCATTAACTATTTTATAGGTTTTCTTGACTAATTTTATTTAATGGAAATTCAGTATTCCTTTTAGTCTGACAGGCTGGTAAGTCAGAAATTTATTTTATAAGCTATACCATCCTAGAAAAAAATTTTGCTATGAAAAGCTACATAAGTGGAAAAAACTTATTGTTTTAAACTTTTATAATTTTGGAGACTCCTACTTTATACACTGGTAATATCCATCAGTTTAAAAATAATCTTTAAAAAAAGAATGAGAAATGTAAAATAGTCAAAATTTTTTAGTCTGATGCTATGTCCCCTGTTAGAGAAAAGTCCAAATATAATCAAAGAGGCTCATTGATGAAAATGTGATTGACCACTGAGCTTTCTGGTATTCTCCTGTTTCTTAAGAATGAGGAAGAAAAATAAAAGAGGGCTGGTCAATGTTACCTGACTCAGCATGAGATACACAGTAGCCTATGTCACTAAACATTATGTTGAAATCATTGGTTAACTCATATCTAGGGCAGTATTCGAAAGTACTGCATAAGTAGAAACATATATTATGTAAAGAATGGTCAGCCTTTAAATTAGTGTTCTTAAAAAAAAGCAAGTAAAAATAATTATTCTTCACTGTCTTTAATACTGCCAATCTCATGAGCACAAAGTATAGAAAAACAAACATAATTTGGAAATCTCTGTTTTTTTCTAAGGCAATTTCTCACTCAATGGTGAGAAAATAATCCAGATTGATTCCTTACTTTCAGATCTGTGCCACAGGGGATGGTCTTACTCCAGGAATAACAGGGGCTGCAGAGGCCATAAACATGTTCCTCTCGATATTTCTTTAGCCAAAGACCATTATATCAAACTCATCCAGGTTGGGTTTCAGCCAGTTATTCTTCACCCAAACAAAAATGTCTGCCAGACATTCCAACAGCTGGGAGACAGTTCACAATGAGTCAACTTGAAAATGATTCATTGTGCTGAGTATTGAACAATGTTGGGGTGGGGGTGGGGTGTGGCTGGGTTGGTTGAGGAGGGTGAGAACGAGTGGGAGATGAAGAATAACCATGTGGTTCTCCCATTAAGAACAATCTTAGGTAACAACCAGCAGGCTCTTATCATTTCATTTTTAGGATAAACTCAACTGGGACAAGTACTCCTCTCATGGACCATCAGATGAACAAGCACTTAAAAAAGGCTACTGACAGTATTTCTTAATCAAACAGGTCAGATTTCCTTTTATTTATAAGTAGAAGACTAAGCCTTTGTACCTAAATATCTGAATCTAAAGTGATAAAAGTCCATTTTTGTCAGAACTCAAATATTTAGAATTTCATTGATAGAAAAAATAGGGCTTTCTTACACAAATATTACAAACTATAAGGCTTAAGGATGGGACTTTCTTTCAATTTAGTAGTAGATAAGCAAAGTGCTGTGTATTTAAATGGTCAACCTGACATTTGTTTATTTCAAAGAGGGTCTCCTTCCTTACTTTTACCTTAAAATGTATTGGTAACCCATTTAACACCCTGTAATATTTATCAACATTATAGGGCTTTCTAAGGTAGTTTGTGAGAGAGAGAAAAAAAATTAATTTTCACTTTGTAGAAGAAAACTAATTAAGTCCAAATATAAAAATATGTGATGTCTAGATTTCAAATCTCAAAAGCTCACACATACAATTCATTTGTTACATTTTTAAGTTCTATAGATTTATATCATATTTATTAATTATAAACTAAATTCCATTTTAAAAGCTCTCATGAAATATTAGTGTAAGAATAAACTTTTAATCATATTATTAACAGAAATTGAGTTACATTTAACAGTGACTTTACTGCCACCCACCTTCCACACAGTAGTTCTGGAAAATAGTCTATGGCTAATCAGATCAATTGTGAAAGTTATAAAGATTTTTGGAAAATGTCTATAGAATAAAAAGCACTGGAAACTACCATCAAAGTTTCTGACTTTGTTTTGATTAAAGACTCATATAATTTTTTAATTATTTGTAAAAGCATAAAATATATTTGCATATGTACATGTACATATATATATTTTTAAGTTAAAATACTGTTACATATTACTTCTGTATCTCCAAGATTCAAGAATGTGGTCTACTGATGTAATCATACCTTAAAACCACTCTTGCCAAAAGGTCTTTCAAATTATATAGTAATACTAAATGCTCTCTTAGATAAAGGTAGATAAATTTATCTGAAAGAATCTAAAATTAACAATTGCAAAAAACCCTTAAAAGTGTAATAATTACAATGCATCTTAGGAGAAATACACTATAAACTGTCACAATATAACCCGCAGTGTTCAGAAACTTTAGCATTATGATCTGAGCAGAGGACTTGACATGGGAACTTTCACATCCCCATCTTAACGGATTCTAAATATTTTTATGTTATTAGTGAAGACACAAAACCTCTTTGGCCTACAGTGTATATAGTTAAAAACGAAGAAAAGTAAAGATATGTTCATCAATTACTTAGGCATAAGTTTAAAAACTTTAAAGTTATTATATTACAGTTTCCAATTAGGAACATTTGAATAGGGACCTTCGGGATTCACCAGTATGAGTAAATTAATGATTATACCGCATGCATGGCATAATGACATTAACCACATATTTACAATGATACTGCCACCCCTCATCCTTGCCCATCTGGATGTGAAAATCAAGGATGGCTCAAAAATATTTCTTATACTAGACAAATCTCCCTACACTCCTCGGTGAAAGTTGTCAGCTCTGGACAGTGGCCAAGACATGACTAGGAGGGACGCCAGCAGAGAGGAGAGCGGTGTCCAGGCGTTTCAGAGTTTGCTGGCGGTCGCAAACAGCATTGTAGTAAGTTACATGAAAGGCTCTTAAAACGTTCTGTTGTAGTGTAATTTCTTAATTAATTATTTAAGTTTAAATTATGTCAAATGTTGTTGCAAATGAAAAGGCAAATCAGATTGTCCAGTTGTCTACCTTCACCAATTTCACAAAAACTTGAGATTTTGTTTTGGTTGTTCCTTGTTTTGGTTTCGTAGACTATTTCTTATTTGCTTTTATACAATACCAAGTCCATTAAGTGGATCTTAAATAAAGGGAGGTTAATTTAATGCTCCTTTCCAAATCAAAACCATGAACTTTGTTAAGAAATAAAAATTCAATAACTGCCATATAAAGCTCCCTTCCTTTTTTTAATATAAATAGTCCGAATTACCTATTTAGACTAACCAAGTAACAATCAGAGTACCTTTCAAACCTTGAACTTTCTAGGACCTAATTATCTCAACAATATAAAAGTTTTAGTATGCACCAATATAAAATATACTTTCCGGAAAAAAAATTAACAAAAGAATTAAAAATTAATTAACCAATCACTTAATTATCAAGAAACTTGAAAAAAATAAACCAATTAACATAAAGCATCATACAATGCCTTAGAGAGTAAATTCTTGGGTTGCTCACATAGGAAAGAAAGCTTACACACATATGAAGGGTAGAGGCCCAAGCAGAGTATGGTGCACACGTCCGGTTTGAGACCACATAGCACAAAAGCAGTTAAATTAATGTTGAGAAGTTAAAAAAAAATTTAGTTGCTTTACGTTTAAATCTACTAGATGACATGATGTGTGTGTGCGTGCATGAGTGTGATCAACAAACCAAGTTATAACATTTTTTGAAAAATTATATGCATAGAAACATGATCATATTAAAAGGATATTTTATGTCATATAATCAAAAAATCAACTTGGATAAAAAGATATATCTAGAGATTTTTAATGAGGTGTTTGTTTTTCAATACTTATTAAGTTCTTCATGTTATATAAATTGAGACTATGACATAATACACTGTTGGTAATGTTTTATGAGCCTTCCTCTTTCTTCCCCAGAGTTGTCACTTACTTCTGTGAATTAGGTTTTTATTTTATTTTAGAGACACTGATAGTGAGGAAAATAATGCTGTGGAAATATTTTGAGTTTAAAAGATAATATAATTTTATTAAATAAAATCAAACTAATATTTACAATAACATTAATACCTTAAGAGGGTATTAGATTAAATCTTTCTGCATTTAACACTGAACTGTATTCAAAGTCATGCACAGTTTTAAAAATATAGAGGTACTTTTGTAAACTTAATATTCTAGGGACATAATAAACACATCTTGGTTCCATTTTCTAATAATTAAAACATATCTGAAAAGAAACTAATGATAAATATATTCAACCTCAAGGGCAAAAGAAATCACTAAGTTGCCAAATTTTGCCAGGATTAAGAGATGGAGCCACATCCTTTTGTGCTTTCCATGTGATCAAAAATTTGGTATTGAAAATTTTGGCATGAAAACATTGGTTCTTTAAAACTGAAGCACTTTTTAAAGAACACTTTTAGAAATGTTATTTACATTCACACTGGCCTTAAATACTATATGTTTTGCAGAACACTTATTTACATTAGTTTTCTTTTTCAGTTTTATTCTGTAAAATATTTTTAAAATCATACATATTCTGAAAACTCATAAAGTGAGTAAACAAAATACTGTAATGAATAGGCTAAACAGGTAATGGTATAATATTCAATATTAATTTTTGGCGTTTTTCAGAAACTATATATCAAATAGTTTCATATTATGAAAATTTTTCATAGAACTTTGTGTATTTTTCTTAAAAATGTTTTATGGGCACCTTCTTAAATCAGAAATTTGTGCTTACTCTACTGCTCATAAAAATTAGGGGATATTTTATCGCTGCATACTGATTTTGAAATATCCCCTAAATTTTGTGAGCAGTACTGCTGAAATCTCTAAAACACAATTCACAGATGTCCCAAAGCTCACACACACCCCACCCGGAAAAACAATCGCTAATATCCAAATATCAAAGAGAGCATCCAGCTGATGTTTCTGATGCAGTGGTAGGTTAAAGATCCTAAAGTTTAAAATCAGCTTAGAATAATCCCATATTGAGTATAAAATGATAGCCTGTCATCAGGAACAGGCTGACAGAGCCAGGTCCAGATGGGAAACTGGCTGGGAAAGAGCTGAGGCAGGTGGGAAAATGATGGGACCCTGACGGAAGACAGGACTGCTCCCCCTGCTGGCAAGGCTCTGGCCGGCTTGCAGTTTTAACTGATGACTTGCTCGTCTTGAATTATTTAAGATATAACCAATAAATTATGTACAGCACTCCTTCTTCAGTTGGCTGTTCTGTTTTGCATGTTTTCAAACTCATGGTATTCTGTTTTTCACCAAATTGTCAGAAATAAAAGGATCCAGTGCTTCACTAGGAGGTCCCAATTATTTACCTGGTAATTTAATTGCATTCTAAAAATAAGCAAATGTAGAATTGCTTTTATAATATAAGGCCTTTTAAAATTAAAAATGCCTTTAAATTATATTTTTCAATAAGTATGCTTTCTCGAAGAAAAAAAAATTCTTGAGCTACAGACTTCACAATCTCTTTAACAGCCTCCGCATAATGCCTCGTAATGAAATAATATAGAAATGAACCATATAAATCAACTATACAGGGAACAAGGAAACAGCATGTCACAGCAAAACAGCATAGATGTACAGCGCCAAACCTATCTGATAATCTAATGATCTGAGTTTATAGATATTATGTACTAATATGTAAGAAATTAAGAACTGACATTTACACAAAACATTTGTTACATTTTACAGAAAAATTATTCAATATTTGATTTGCAATGTAAGTTAATAGCTGCAGCGAAAACATTTAGTAAAAATCTGTTCTAAGATTTTGGACTACAACCAGAAGCTCCCAGAACAGGAGGGATCAGCTTTTTCACCCACTGTTCTCATCTGAATCCTGGCTTAAAAACTATTCCAGCTCCCAGCTTTCCAGAAGGCTCCATCCCAGGAATCCCTGCCTGCCATTTGGTTTGCTGATTTTAATCTCTCAGGACTTTCTTACAGTGGCTCTACTATGCTGAACTGGCACTTGCTTCTAGAAGTGAGTTATTATTAAACCTGTAGGTCAATTGTGGCACTAACAACTCCTTGGAAGCTTTTAGCCACAGTGTACAATTTGCTAGTCTAATTAAATATTAATTCTAAGTGTTACATTTTGTGGCTAAGAGCTTTTATTTTCCATCATCAGTCTAGAAGAGGAAGAGGTTATAAGGCTAATTTAATCTCTCCCCTGTCTTCCCCAACATTAAAGATTAACTACATAGAGTACGAAAACATTATTAAAGAAGCAGGGACTCTTTATATAGCAATAAAAATGTAATTAATAGCAAAAGGCTACAACCTAATGTGAGGATATAATATATGACCTGGTACTTAAACAACTCTAAGTTATAATTAGTTATAAGCACGTTTTGCCTCACCAACAAGAAATACGTATCATTGTTATTTGAAGACAGTATTTTTTCTTTGAGGGAAGGTATGCATCCAGGTATATAAATAGAAATAATTCAAAACTTACGTTTTCTCATAGGTATTTTCCAGATAGCTTATAACACCAAACATAAAAAGCTTAGTAATATTATTTGTAAAACAAATGCAAAAATAAAGTTTTTCTTTTCTGTACAAGAAAGCTGATGTAATAATGAATAGCTTATAATAAAAATGTTAAAGATCCTTCCCCTTTTTTCTTCTACTGTGTCCTAGTGGACTGAACACATAGGTCCTTCCCTGCTTCTGCTCCCAGAACAGTTGTGTCCATGCCTGGACACTGGGCATTATAAAGACCATGCGTCCAGCAGCCAAAGGTTCCATATGCCCAAACAGATGACTCAATCTCCATACTGTGACGAGACATTTCCCTATTTCTTTCATTGATATATCTAAAAAATTTGGCTATAAACAGTATTTTAACAACCGCCATCACTACAAAGAACTATAATGAATTGTAAAGTGAACTATAACATAAAAAATGTATTTTAGAGAGAGCAAAAAAAAAAAATTAGAAAGAAAAATTATTTTTCATTTTATGGCTTACTGAATATGCTTTGGTTAGATGAAATGTAACAAAAGGCTTCTAAATGATCGTATTTTTTTTAAAGATGTACACTTATCATATTGACAATTTAAAATATCCCATTCTTATTTAATATGTATATTTACACTAAGATATGATACATGTAATGTTACTAACACTCTATATAGATAGAAACTTGTACATCATTTGGAGTTCATTGACGTAAAAAGTTTCATACACTGTTGAAAAGAAAGTAAATTAAACCCATATGTATAATGCATACAAGCTAAGATTAGATTTAAAAAATTAATCAGATAGCAGCATGCATAATATGAAAGAGAAGAAAACCAGAGCTATAAAAATTTCTATACTCCAAGCCTACAGTAGCAGAGTTCTACTATTTGTTATTGTGAAGAAAAATGGATTCTGCTTACAACTCAGAAGACTCATATGAAGCTACTAAAATTTGCAAAACAGGAATCTGAGAAATATGTTGTAAAATTAAAATGGGTTTAATATGATTCAGTTCATTTTTAAGAATTGCTTCTTTTAAAATTTTTTAAAATATCAATTTCTTACAATCTATTTCAGAGTAGTTGAGAAGAGACAGAAAAACTAAAGGCAGATTCTCAGTTGAGAATATCTTTTTTTTTAATTTAAGAAATTAATGAAAAACAAACAGCCAGAATACCTAATTTTATCCTTTGGTAATTGATAGTTATGATCAAGAGATTAAATCAGTAACTTTCATCCTTAAGTATTCTCATTTATAAAGTGCATTTAAAAAGGCAGTGTTATGCTTTCCTAGAATGATGCTCACATCAACAATTAAAAATATTTTCTAAAACAGTAAAGTTATGAACTCAAAAAAGTCTGCTGTTCCTTCACCATGTAATTATTCCTAGTTCCTGTTTTAAAAATAAAAGATTTCACACAGAGAACTTCACAAGGCCACTGATGTCTACATTTCACAATTCCAGATTAGTCATTAGTTCTAAAAGCAGTCCACTGCCTGACTTAAGAGTTTAGCTGCTAAAATACTCAGCATGAACACAAAAGTTTATGGGTGTGAAAAGGTTCGTTCTGAATTTCTCTATATTAAAATATATTGTATCATTCATTTCAGTGGGTTCAAAGCTATAATACATCAACACTGTAAAAGATTAATTTGAAAATACTGTATACACACGAAATAAAACCTTTACTCAATTTTCCAGAGATATTATAAAAAGGCTTTTTTCTTCCTGCTTTTCTTTAGAAAAAGAATTTTCCTAGGTGTAAGCTAACATTCTGGTAATAGATACCTGGGAGAAAAAAATCCACAGAACAAATCACTGAAAAACATGGGCTATATGCTAAAAACTTACTAAGCAATTAACCAAGTGGCAATGATGACCAATAAAAATATGTTACAGCTCAGTTTTAAATCTAAAATCTGTTCTGAATAAAGTTTAAATAGTTTACCAACTAATGTACTGCAAGCAAATATATTAAATACTGGCAATACTGAGAATTATTCTAGAATGAGAAAATGTTATTTCATATTTTATTATTAATCAAGTTATAGAAGGCTTTGTTCCTGTATCATTATAATTAAGGAGAAATTTAATAGGTTGTTTAAAATTTCTTAAAAGTATAAATTATGACAATAGATTAGCAATAATAAGAAGTAAATTTTCTTGCTGAAAGGAAATCTATGAGAAAGGTATAAAAAAAACTTTCCTGTTTTAACCATAATTCCAAGAGCTTCAAAAATTTCTGACATTTTCAGGTAAAGTGCTTTTATTTAATAAAAAATACAAAGCAAGAACAATCTGTCACAGATTGTGTAAATAGAATGCATAAGCTAGAAGAAATATTTTTCCTAACACCTCAGCAATGAAATCATAATAAGGCATAAAAATAAGTTTTTATTTCCAAAATGAATAAATATTACAGTTTCATATCTTACTAGATATGGAATCAAACAGTGTCCTCTTACAACTGCTTCAGTTAGCACTTTGTAAGAAAGTCTAACTGAAAACTTTCAAAGGTATTTGTCTTTCTGTCTGACTTATTTCACTTAGCATAATATACTCTATCACTTCATGAGTTATACGAATGTCTAATCACTATGTTGTACACCTGTAACTAATATAATACTGTATGTTGACTGTAATTTTAAAAAAATTTAGTGAAGTTTCAAAGGGTACACAAACATTTTTGTTTCTAAGAGCAAATGTGGAAAAAGCAATAGAATATTCAATGTAGCTGAAATAGCATAACCTTTATACAGAAATTTATACTTAAGTTTCAAAAAGCTGAAATAATATTCTCATCATAGGTAAGATAATATGTAGTAAATTTCAAGGTAGATTTGTAGTTATTTTTCTTAGAAGTAACCTTTCATTTCTTCCCGCAATTCACAACAACCTTTGCTTGACAACAGAGTTTTGAACAGTTGAGTTGTGAGAATGTGAGCAGCTGCTGTTATTATAACTAAAGGTCTGTCTACTGCTTGAGTCTGAGAGACCACATGTTCGGCTGTCCTCTCATCTTGCCATCCTCACCAATTAACTATTAACATGGAGGGCTGTACACATGCTCGGGGGGGCTCTTTAACAGGCTTCTTGGCGAGTTGAACAACTACACAGCAGGGATCTGGGAACTGAGTAATGCTGGAATATAGGGGAGCCGTCCACAGTGCTGCTCCTTCGAATGACACTGAACTGCACAGTTCAGCACGTAACGAAGTCTGTATTTAACTTGGCCATTTTTACATCCATTTTTAATACAATGTATTTGGGCAGATACCAAAACTATATTCTAGAAAGAGACAATAAGAGTAATACTACTAATTCACAGGGAACGTTTAGGGCTCCATATATTTTTAAGACGTATTTGATGAATGATTTTAGTATTTTCTTAATAGATATTTAGAATTTATTTTTATACATTTGATATGATAGTTATTTTTTTCCTGTGATGTTATGGAGATAAAATATTTAACCCAAGGAAAGTAAATAATTTCAAGTTCAAAGTTATGAGGCTGAACAAAAAAAGACTCAATGTAAATTTTAAAATAATTGGTTTTTTATCTACTTGCAAAAGTCTTATTACAACAATAAGTTAGTCAGTTTTGAATCTGTCATTATTTTCCCTATTTTACTTTTTATCTTCTGTGCCATTTCCTTAACTATGTGTTCCTTTCCTCTAATAAAATTAAACATGGGAAGCATGCCAAAAGTACAATAAAGGGTAACTAATCATTACTGTACAAGTCTGACAGAATGCTAATAACTAAAGTAAGAACACTGATTGGCTGCTTTACCCGTCTAAGAGATATAGCTATTTTATATAACTTTTAATCTGGTGTTACTTTAAATAACACAGTTAAATAAAAGTATTACAACTCTATTATGTATAGATACTTAATTATATGACTGACAGAATTTCCAAGGACATCAAACTATATTTCTATTTCCTGCCAGAAACCACTTTACTATCAAATTCTAAGCTCAAGTGTGCAAATACCTATATATACTGATTTTCTGCTACATCGATGCTATCTTATACACTGCTGGAAAAGCTCCACAAAGATGAAGACTTTGCCTGTCTTTTCACTTTCTATATCCCCATGGGTGCCGAGAACAGTGCCTGCAATAAATATATGTTGAATGAATGAAAAGTTTAATTTTCCTTAGTCAATCAATCACCATTTAAACCTTGGCTTGGAGTCTGCAGAGATGGCACTGGTGACAGTGGAGAGGAAGTTGATGTATGATGTTAAAAAGAGTCGTGTTAAAACTGGTACGATATTCCTAAGATTTAGATGGCTCTCTGACTTCATCCATGCCTCCTGGTCTGTTTCAGACCTAACCTGAGAAGAACCTGGCCATGTCTTTCAAAATAAGAGGCAAAGAGCTAAAGAATTCTATTGCTTTTATGGACTTGCATGCTTTGTTTTTTTGTGGCCTGATCTCTGCACAAATTCTCAGTTTTGGAGGTTTAAGTAATAATAGTGAAAACGACACTTGTTAACATATATTAAGTGGCTACTATGTGCCAGCAATATATCAGCATGTGTTATTGATAATCCTCTAAACTGGATATTCTTTGCCTCTTTTTTACAAATCAAAAAGCTGAGGCTGAGAGAATTAAGACTTGACTAAGACCATATAACAACTACCTTAGGTCTATCTGTCTCCTAAAGTCCAGGATCTTTCTGGCACTGAATATGATGACTATTACTTTGTATACAGTTTTTTTCTTAATTTTGACCCTATTTTAGTACTACTATTGAATAAACAGCATGACAGCATGGTGGTTAAAAGTGTGGTAATTAGAGGGGGACTGCTTAGGTCTACGTCCTGCCACTCAACTATCTGTGTGATCTTGGAAAAGTCACTTAAAATTTCTGTCCCTTACTTCCTTATCTTTAAAAGGAAGACAATGATAGCATCAACCATATAAGGTTATTATGAGGATTAGATAGTTTATATATGAAAAGATGTTAGGACTAAAACTGGCCCATAGAAATCACTATTTAAATTTTTATTAGATAAACTCACAGTCCCCTAGTTTTGTGTGTTTATGTCTTCGATGAACTCAGTAAACGAACTGCTTCCAGTTCTTAGCCTTTTTTAGTCTCTTTCCTTTGTTTAAACATTGTGATTGTCCTTACCAGTCTTTTAGAGTTATTGAGAGGTTTATTTCCTGTTTACTTCATGACTGATTTAAGCAAACTATTAAGTTTCATATTTTTTTCCTAATTATTTTTATATAAAAATAAATACATAGTCAGATGTCATGTTCAAAGAGCAAGGAAATAATTCATTTGTTTTTTATAGCTCAGTTGATGATAGGGTGAAAAGACAACTATATTATAACTAGGCAAAATTGTCCAGGGAAGTGACAGTTATCAATGTCTGACCTGATGGTTTTCTATTTCCATTTCAAAGTAGCTTCTTTACTGATATTTTCCAAAACAAAAATTTAAACTATATCTATTCTGTCACATAGAGATTTAAATATATCTATAAAATGCCAACATTTAAATATTAGTATTCAGATATCCAGTCCACCTCATCAGCTCAATCATTATTTAATCATTGGCGAGATAGGATCACTTGAGGTCTTTTGACAGTGTTGCTGCTGGTCCCTTACACAAAAGCTAGAGAAATCACTGTCACAAACATTCACAGTGGGTACAGAATCTTTTCTCTAAGTAATAAAGATGATCACCACTAAATGGCTTTTGAAAAAATCCCTCCCCGCCCCTTTTTTTGCATAGGTCCCTGTGGAATACATAAAAACTATATAAATACCTATATTTATTTTGTAACTTTTTTTTTCCTTTCAATTACACATAAGGAAATAGGTGTCCATCTTTTTTTCCTCTCTTGTCTAGAATGTAATTCTTTACTTTAAAAATACTGAATAATAGCAATGTTAAGCCTAGAACTTATTTTCCTGATGGAAAGTTACTGCTATCGCAGGTAGTTAATAATAATTTAAGACACATAGAATGTAGTTTGACAGAGAGGAAAGAGTTAAACAGAACTGAGTTTGATACTAGCTTTAAGTGTGTAATAGACATGTGGCTTTAGAGAATCACTTCAGTTTAATCTTCTTTGCAATTGATATCACACCAATCTTGCAGAGATTTTGTGATGATTAGGGGAACTGGAAAACCTAATGGTGAAGATGGCGGAGTTCAGAGTCAGGGGTTAGAAACGTGGATTAGAACATGACTGACCCTGCCACTTGTTACTGTGTGACTTGGTGAAACAGAGGCGAGAGTTGTGGTGCAGATTCAAGGACATAATACTAGTATAGAGCATGCATACAGTGTGTGCCTAATAAATACTTGAAGTACAGCATAGTTGTAGTAGCAGTATGAGTACCAGTATTTTCACTGCTATCTGACAGGTCTGTTCCATGCTTATTCATTATCATAATCAAGAAGTTCATTAAACCTGACCAAGCTATTATTAAAGCATTAACTTAATAATGACTTAACATCATTAACAACATGAACAATATAAGTACGTGTATAATGTCTAAGATGATTAGAGAAAGGAGTACCCCTGTAGTATTTGTGTGATGTTAAACTCAAAAGAATAAGTCAGGTTCAAGCACAATCTATGAAAAGCTCTTAAAGAAAAACTGAGTTATCCTTTTATGACTATTATAAATAAATTCTGCTAGCTAGAGTCAAAATTCATTTCTTATTTATGCTGAACTCTTCACTCATAGGACTGAAATATACTATATATACTGTATATAATTAATATAAGTAACTGACATTTTAATAAACTTGCCATTTGTATATAGGGTTTGGGAATGTTGAAACAAAGATATTAAAATCACATAAATTTAAATGAAGATCCAGGTTGGTTTTAGCAATCAAATATTAGAAATGATTTCCCAAGTAAGAATCAATATTCCTTCAACATTTATTGAACATATATAGAAAAAGCCTAGGTATTGGGCTAGAAAATTTTATACTTTATTGTTTTTAATAATATATTATTATCATAAACCTAAGCTAGGTAAAAGGGAAATTACAAATATGTGGCATTGCCTTTACGGAGACCACAATGTATTAGATATATAAGATTATATGAAATCATTTATTTGAGATAGATAATAATTACTTTGGTATATAGTACTACTAACAAAAAGAGAACTAGTGAATATAAATTGAGTTCACATATAATTAGGATGATAATAAGCCAAAAGCTGTTTAAGAACACAAACTAAAGTATAAAAAATTCAAATCAGAATACATCAAACCATTTGAAAGAATAAAACTATAAAAATTTTAGAAGAAAACACACACAAAAAAGAATGGTGGAGGGCAATGGCTGGTAAAGTGGTAAAACGAGGAAGAGAAACCACTAACCATTAAAAAAAAAAGAGAGAAATTAAACTTCATCAAGAGTAAAAACTTCAACTCTTTCAATATTGTTAATAAAATAGAGAAGACAAATAAAAAACTAGAAGAAAAGATTGCAAAGCTATACCTAAAATATGTACAAAATTTTAAAACTTGATAATAAGGAGATAAATAAAAAAAATGGCTAAAAGATTTAGACAGAAGAAGACGGGCAAACAGCCAACAAGCACATAAAAAGGTGGCTAACAATATTAGTTATCCTGAAAATGAGGGTTACCACAGTGTCACAACATTTCACATGGACAGCAATGACTGAAACAAAAAAGACTGAAAATAAACAGTTTTGGAGAGATGGGCTTTCCAGAGGCACAGGGACGTCTACATAATGGTCATAGCAGCTTTATTTATGATGGCATTAATCTAGAAACAAATCTCCACCAGTATGTGAAAAGATAAAGAAATCATGGTATAGTCTTACAACAAACAACTAATGATAAAAACAGCCTCGCCACATATGCAACACTGTGGATGGCGATATTAACCAATGTGAGTTTTTGATACTGTGTAATGAAACGTGTGTTTGGAATATCTGCATAACTCAGGGAAACAATACTTTCCAAGTGATCAAGGAATGATATTTCAATATCGTGAGCTGCTATCATTATTATTTTGCTATTTCCTAGAGAAGTAAAGCAAAACGCAAAATTTCTATTATAAAAGTATGTCATTTCAAATAAAGTGTTTTCATATATGTATTAGAAAAGTAAATAATATAAAATGTACCGTCTTATCCATTTTTAAGTATACTTGTCATTGGTATTGAATATGTTCATAATGTGCTACCATCACCACCAACCATCTCCAAAGCTCTTTGTGTCCTGTAAAACTGAAACTCTGCATCCATTATGCAATAACCTCCTCCCCCAGTCCCTGTCAAGCACCATACTGCTTACTGTCTATGATTCCGCTACTCTAAGTATCTCATATTAATGGAAACACAGTATCTTCTTGTGACAGTTATTTCACTTAGCATAATGTCCTCAAGATTCATCTGTGTTGTAGCATATATCAGAATTTCCTTTCCATTTAAGAGTGAATAAGAGTCCATTGCAATATTTGCCTCATTTTGCTTATCTATCCATGGGTTGAGGAATAATTAATTTGCTTCCACATTTTAGTTATTGTGAATAATGCTGCTATGCACATAGATCTACAGGTATCTCTTTAAGACTTATGTTCAGATCAGTGTAGTATTAATTAAAAGATATCACAGCAAAAATCAACCTCACATCACAATGATGGATACTAGCAAGTTCACAAGAAAGCAGAGAAAAATTTAGTAAAGATGGACTTACCATATATTCACTGTATATTAAAACCACAAATACACAAGAATTTAATACTCTAAACTAAAAGATATTTTGTTGCTCTAGTGTTTTAGGCATCTGAAATCTCTTTCATCTAAGGGACACATGAAAACATCAGACTCCTAAAGCATTTGTATTTTGCTCTTCACTATGTACCACTAATGAGGGGAAAGTGGTTTTGAAAAGGTCTTACCTGGATAAGATGTGTTGGCATTGTGATGATACAGGCAGAAAGAGACGTTCGCAGAAGACCACGGAGAATGTAGAGGAATTTTGTAAGGCTGTGACTGTTGTCACAGTGTTCTGTACAGCAGACATCATCTCCCCACAAAGGTGAACCGAGATTCTGGATTCCTATTTTTAAAATGTTTTTCTGTTTTTTCTAAGGGAAAATGGAGGAGAGGTAAACACATTGAGTTTTTTTGACCAAAAGGATACCTCTTTTACTTTTGGAAGATCTATATTTTATTTACAACATATCAGAGAAGTAATGTTGCTGTGGAACAAAGCTTTACATACAAAAACTATAAAGAAAATCTAGATTACAAGAGTTAAAATAACACTTTTTTTCTTTCAGTTTTTAGATTTTTATTTTTTTATTGATTTTAATTTATTGCGTTTACATAGATTCTAGTGTTGCTCAGTTTTTAGATTTTTAAAAGAATATCACAAGGCTTAAGCTTTTACTTGTTTCTAAAATTTAACAGTGACCACTCTAAGACTTTGTTGGGGCAGTTAAAATATATAACAAATCAGAGTTAATAAAGAAAAGCTAATAGAGAGCTTATAAACCATTCTTAGTATTACAAAATTCTTTCAATAAATAATAAATAGCTCAGTATTTGTAACTTAATTCATGTCCACGGCCTGATTGTTTGAAAGAGATTTTAAAATGTTTTGATTTTATATTTTACACTTGCCTCTACTTTTTCGTCTTGAAGCTATTGTTACAATAATAATTTAAATTCAACATGTTTCATAAAAGTTAACATGTGAACATTCAGAACTCAAGCCACTGATATTAAGTTCATTAAAATAGTGACCAATATTTCTTGGGGAAACAAATATTTAAAAGCATTACATAAAACCTAATATGACTGTTAAAAAGTGTTTGCCAGTAGATGTATTTATAATAAATTCTACTGTTTGGGTTATTCTAACTGAATAAATGTTTCGTAAATGCTTTTTCTTTTTTCTTTTTTTTTGCAATCCAGCAAAATTTCTGGGCAAAGAAGGATCTCAGCAAAACCTGGCACGTGAAAATAACTGAGAGATGAGAAGCATCAACTCGTAGTTGTGGCACTTTAGTTGTTCATTGTTTGTTTTCTCATATGTGCCTTGACTGGGGGCTCAGCTGAGCCAATGACTCCTTGCTCAAGTCAGTGACCTTGGGCTCAAGCCAGCAATCTTTGAGCTCAAGCCAGAGACCACTGGATCATGTCGATCCCATACTCAAGCTGGTGAGCCCTCGCTCAAGTTGGATGAGCCTCAGGGTTTTGAATCTGGAACCTCAGCACTCCACATTGATGCCCCATCTACAGTGCCAACACCTGTCAGGCTCCTTGTATTCTTTGAGACATATAATCATTTTGGAGGTCATGTAATAATGGGGCATATTGTGAGGCATAATAAAATTTTAAAAATAAACTTCTGCTGACAGCTGAATGATAATTAAGTTTATTCCTATGAGAAAGAATACCTAAAATATTTATGGTAATCTGATATTCAAATTAAAATCAATGTTCAAATTTTTTTTATTTCATATTTCTTAAATATGTGAAAATCAAAACTTAAAAACAAATGAAATTATGGTAGTGATTTATAAATTTCTCTACTTTAAATATCTATCAATGAGTTATACTACTTAACTACCAGTGTTAATTACTGTATATGCTAGCATATACTATTCTGCTCCTGAGAGTTTATTTCTATGCTTCCAACTACTTTTGTTTATTTGAAATGTAGTAATAATAAAAAAAAACAACTTTCCTTTTAAACAGGTTTTATTTCAGCATCAGAACATTATTTTGACTCAAGAATAGTTTTTTTAAGTAGTGGCTGATAGATGAATTGTAACTTCTTGAACTCTTAAAATTTCTGAGATAGATGTACAGACTTGAGAATTTAGCAAATAATATAATCTATAATTTAACAAAATGGAGATTCATTAATGATATTTTAATTCCAATAGAATTGGAAGTATATTTTTGTATTAAGTTACTGGTATATTTTCATTTAATTTAAGAAATTTTTTAGCATTCACCATAGAAATGTCTGCCTCAACCCTGTTCAATCTTTATGAAAGTCAAGAGTTACAAAACCTCTGGTTCAGAGAGAAACCAGCTATAGTTTATTGTCTGTCAACATTCATGAAATAAAATATTGTTTATTAAAAATGGTGTTGTTTTCTTTTTTATAAAAGTATTTTGGCCTGACCTGTGGTGGCACAGTGGATAAAGCGTCGACCTGGAAATGCTGAGGTCACCGGTTTAAAACCCTGGGCTTGCCTGGTCAAGGCACATACGGGAGTTGATGCTCCCTGCTCCTCCCTCCTCCCCTTCTCTCTCTCTCTCTCTCTCTCTCTCTTTCTCACTCTCCTCTCTAAAAATTAATAAAAGTAAAAAAAAAATTTAAAAAAAAGTATTTTAAAGACTTTACTATTCGTTTTAGAGGAGAGAAAAAGAGAGAGAGAAAGAGAAGGGGGAGGAGCAGGAAGTATCAACTCCCACAGTGCCTTGAGTGGGGCAAGCGCCGACCTGGAACGTATAGGTTGCTGGTTTACGGTTCCAGGTCGATGCTGTACCCCTGCCCCACCACAGGTCAGCCCTAACTGGTGTTGTTTTCATACTCAAATAAGCAACTAAGAAAACAAACCTTTTGGCCCTGGCCAGGTAGCTTAGTGGATACAGCCGTATTCTAGCACACTGTGGTCTCAGGTTCGATCCCAGTCAGGACATGTAGGAGAAGCAACCAGTGAGCGCACAACTAAATGGAACAACTAAGTGGAACAACACTTGGTGCTTCTCTCTCGCTCTCTTTCCCTCCCCCCCACTCAAATCAATGAAAAAACTAAAAAGGAAAAAGAAAACAAATCTTTCATTCCAGTCCAATAACAGCTGCCTTATTAAGGGTTGCCTGAATAGATGTGTGTGTATACATATATATGTGAGGGCATATAAGTGTATATTTACATGTATGTAGGTATCTTTTTCCCTATTGTTTTTGGTTTTTTTCAAAAAATTTCTTGCTCCTACAAGATGTGCCATCATCCTGCAAGAGCAGCAGCTCTGCACACTGTACCGTAGGAACTGTTATGACATGCCTGTTTCCATAGTTACCACAGCGACTGGGGAGAGGTGTCTGTCAGGGACCAATTTACCTCTCCAGATGGGCACTGCCACCAAAGAGAAGACATGGTGCCCATAAATCTTAGCTAGGACCATAAATGGAACAACAATGAACAAAACAAAACTATACTAAATACCAGGGGCCACCATAAAGTGTAATGTTCATGAAAAGCCATCTGTAAATGAATGTTTTACTACACACACAATCATAAGTATTTTCCACCTGCTATTAAACTGATGATCAAGACAAAATTAAAAATTATTTACTTTGCCATGGACAAATTGTTAAATATAGCAGTAAAGTTTATAATAATATTTTTAAATCTATGAATTGAGCGCAAAAAAATGTAGTTGATAACACCAAAATTAAGACTTTTGGCTTCTTTATCTTCTTCAATAAAAATAATGGTGCTTGGGAAATAATTCTGCTAAAATAATAGAAATGAAACACAAATCTTTAGCAGCCATAGCAATTAAAATTACCGAGGAAGAATTCTGGAAGGCATGGTATCTAGAAATAAAATTTCCCTAATTTTGTTTAAGTTAAACTAACTGGAACATCTTTAATGGTGGTAATTTGGAGAAATTTTTTAAAAGTTACAGAAAATAGTTAAGTTATAAAAGATTTTAATATAGCAAATAAAAATGCATTTTTTGAGACTACTCAAAGCATACTGTATTAAAAAATAAAATCTTAAAATAATTCTTACTTGTAAGGCAATTCAAAATTAAGGCCTGAATGATAGAAATATAAAAATTTAGATAGGAAAGTACAAGAGTTGGAGAGTTAAGAGTAATTTTCAAAATGTGGCTACTTATTAATTCCAGGTGTCATAAATACATATTCTAAAATAGTTCATGTTGACAATGTATGTGTTCATCATATGTGCATTCACTGAGAACACAGCTAAAATCTACCTCTACATTCACTGTTAAACTAAAGCTGCCTGTGCTCCACTTCTTTACATCTTCTGTGCCTGGAAACAGCTTGCTCATTGTTGATTATCCTCAGACCTTCTGGGTGTACCCCTAGAGAGCTTGAAAACAACATTACATACAGGACTATAAAAGGCTTTGAAGGTACTCAGTACCTGGGGATTGCATCCATCAAATCCTTCCTCATAAATGATTTTCTGGATAAACTGCAGCAGCTTCATGTAGCCAGGGGTCAAAGAACTGTTGGTAAGAAATGGTTCAAATACATAAATGGGCTTATTACACAGGACATACAAATGTAAACTAAAACAGCAAGTAAATAATTAAAAGGTATACAGTTATGAGATTATTTAAATATAATAAAAAAGGAGCCAAAATGGTATTAATAATTATATTTTAAAAAGTCAGTACAATCAGGGAACAAGATATAATGCCTTATATTAACTAGCTCAGTGTTCTTGCCACCATGGGAAGATAAAAATCTGTGGAGACTAAGATGACTTAATTATGTCAGGCTTAGTTACCTCCAGGAAAATTAATGATTTAATGAAGCAGCCTAAAAGATGAAGCCACTCTAGTTTTTCAGGAGTAATCATAGATAATTAACACAGAGTTAATGAACTGCTATGCCAAGTATACCTGAATCAATGTACTGGTCACCTGAGCTCATCTTCCATCAAAGTTTTAATTTTCTTAGAACAAAGTGCTAAAATAATGTTAATTCAATAGCTTGCATTAAGACAAATGAAGACAAGTGTGTATAAACTCCCACTTCATTTGTAAAAAGGGACAATAAAATGAATGTATAAATTTAAGTGAACTAAATGACATTATTTCCCACATGAATATCAGCATTAATGTTACTATTTTAAAATACTTTACAAATGCTATAAAACATCTCAAAGAAAATTCAGTAAGCATGAAGAAAATCTAGTTTAACATGAACTGAATTTAAGATTCTTCAGAATGGACAACCTGTGTGCTATGGCTGAACATTAAATGTCAGGATGATGAAGCTGTTGAACACAGCTGGTTCATACACATTACAGTGCCTAATGTTATAGAAGCTGTGGGTGACCTTAAAAATACAAAAATATCTGCTTTACTGTGACCCTAAATAGAGTGAACACATAGGCAGAATAAATGCGCGAATGAAAGAATGAAATATAATTTGAAGCATACATACAACATTACGGAACATAGAAATTAGTAAGTGTAGCAGACTCCTTAGTGTGCAAAATCAATGGCTGGTGGTTCAGTAAAAATATATGTGCATCTCTGTAAGCATTTTATTGAAGAGTCACACCTAGCCTCAAAGTATCTACCTAATAAAAACCAAAAAGAAAACCCAGATGAAAGAATCCTCTTCTGTGCAAAACAAATATGGCTCCAACTGAAGGGTCTGGAGGTATAGTTATTTCTCATATAATCATTTCTCCATTTTCAGTGAAAATACTACTAATTACATGAATACATTTTTCTACTTCTGTGAGTGAAGAAATGTGACTATAAATAGTGATATTCCATAAGGGCAATGATGTGATTATTTCAAATCATAACATATATTTGTCCTGGCTAGCTCAACTTTCTGAACACAGTGTTGCTGTTTGAACACAACAGATTTGATTCCTATCTGGGTCAATTAGCTTTGCACAGGGGGTAAAATCTGCTCCAAAGTCCCAGATTATGAAATGAATTGCAGCCAACCATTTGACGAATGTCACTATGGGTTAAAGGAGGGTGGATCAAGAATATATTCAGTGCATCCTAATCCACCAATAATGAACCTATCTAAGAAAATTGTTATTTCACATGTGAAAAGTTTTTAAAGCATTTCCCTTCTGCCCAAAATTGTTCAATAATAAAATCTGTCTTAGTAGTAAATTTGTTATCTGAATACACATAATTTATCTGAAAACTTCTTAGTTTTATCAGTTGCCACCATTTTCCGACCAACATGATGTTATTTATTTTACATTCTTACTGTCTGTTAAGATAACTGTGGTAGACCTAAGATTCTCTTCAAAGGTAAAGGGGTTTCTTTTGATACGAGAACAAAAATGAACATAAAGCTAATACATCTTAATTTCTTTCCTTATTTAACAATGATGTAAGTAATCTTAATCAATCATGTTTAGAACTTTATGAATAACAAAATAAATTTCTCCAAACTAACTAGATTTTTAGGAACATAAATACTGGTAACAAGATTAAATATGGAAAAATAAACACATTTAGGTGTATTGAGAATATTCATTTTTGTATACATAAAATTATAGCATTTAAAACTGAACCACTTCATATGGTGCTGATAATAAAATACTAAGTGTTATTAATCTCCATAAGATACATTTGTTTGTCAGCAATACTTATAATATATTTTTGGCTGAAAATAAATATTTTCATATTTTCTATTTTCATTTAAGTACTTATTTTATTAAACTCCCTTTAACTTTGAAAATGTAATTTTTTTCCCTAACAGTCTAGTAATTTATAAAACGAGTTACCAAGAAGAAAACCCAGTTACAAATATGACCCTGTCTTTCTTATGTTTCCAAATCTTTCTCAAATGTTAGGTTATCAAAGTATTTATGATATGTTCCAAAGGTACATTTCAAATCATGTATACTACTTGATATGATTTTCATAATTTCAACAAATTTTATAGTAAAATGATCTAGCTTGAGATTCCACAATATCTTTAAAACTATAATAGTACAAAGATGAAAATATAATTATTAGACATTTAATTTTTACCTTTAAATATCAAGCATCTACAATTTTCTTTAGTTAAAAAATATTGTTCCATGTACATTATTCATGTGTGTTTATATTATCATGTTATCTGAAGGAAATTAATTTCTTTATATTAATATCCTAACATGGAAAAAGAAACTCAATGACACAAATGTAAATCTATATGTTGATGACAAGGTTTAACATTCTTTTAAAAGCTGATATAAAAAAATTTTGCTATCAATATCAGCAAGAGGTCCAATGGACATTTTGTATTAGAGAAATCAACAAATGGCATTGGTTTTCTTGTAAAAAGTAATTTTAGTCATTAAATCTCATTAAGAAAGATATAAAAATCTGCTGAAAGAAAGTGAGTCAGCTGTGGTATATCTAGAAAAGAAATCAAGTAGATATTTAATATATGTTATGTTATGCTGTTATAGTAATATATATATGTCATGTTTTGTTTTAGAATTTTTTTTATCTTCTCAGTTTGTAAGCAAGCTTTCCAATTTTAGATGTAACATTATTTAACCAATCTATATTGACAACTGTTAGGTTATTCTCAGATTTTCAGTATGATACACAGAGGTATCATGATCATTCTTTGTTAACTTGTTATTTCTTTATGATAAATTCTAAGAAATGGTACAATGGGAACAATGATAATGTACACTTTAACTTTTGATTCTCTTTCCTAGAATTGTTTTAACAATGTATATTCTTTTTTTTCTTTTCTTTTTTTGTATTTTTCTGAAGCTAGAAACGGGGAGAGACAGACTCCCGCATGCGCCCGACCTGGATCCACCCGGCACGCCCACCAGGGGGGACGCTCTGCCCACCAGGGGGCGATGCTCTGCCCCTCCGGAGCGTCGCTCTGCCGCGACCAGAGCCACTCTAGCGCCTGGGGCAGAGGCCAAGGAGCCATCCCCAGCGCCTGGGCCATCTTTGCTCCAGTGGAGCCTCGGCTGCGGGAGGGGAAGAGAGAGACAGAGAGGAAGGAGAGGGGGGAAGGATGGAGAAGCAGATGGAAGCTTCTCCTGTGTGCCCTGGCCGGGAATCGAACCAGGGACTTCCGCATGCCAGGCCGACGCTCTACCACTGAGCCAACCGGTCAGGGCAACAATGTATATTCTTACAATTAACATGAGTGACATGTTTCTCCATACCATCTTTAACTTAGGGCATTATCATTTTAAATATTTGATAGTTGAACAATGGTATCTTTTTGGTTTTTGTTTACATAGTCTTATTAGCTATTTTTGTACCTTCTTTTGAGAACATCCCATTGCTCTTTTGCTGATTTTGTATTAGGGTACTCAACGTGTTCTTACCAACTTAAAGATGGTCTAAATACACTGAAGATATTAATGTATATGTATATACATATATGCATATATCTGTATTTAAAAAAATTTCAAACAATCTCAAACTTATGAAGAAGTTGTTAATATAGAACAAAAAACTTTTTTCCCTGTTCTACTAATAAGTTGCCATGGTGACCCATCACTTTTTAATAATTCGGGAGTAATTCCTACAAGTACATTCTCCAACATAAGAATAATACAACCAGCTGACTTAAGATACTGATATAATTGATACTGATAATCCTCAGACCCTTTTAAGTTTTGCTCTTGTCTCCATATTATCCATCCTAGCGAATGGAATCAGTTCAGAATAACATGTCGTACTCAGGTGCTCAGTGTCAAGTCTTTCTCTTCAGTCTCCTTCCATCTTTTATCTCCACCGACTTTTATCATTTTAAAGCTTTTGAGGACTACAGGTTAAGTATTTGGTTGAATGTTCCCAATTTGGGCTTGTCTCATGTGTTTCCATGATTAGATTTAAATTATGTATATTTGGAAGAAAATATCACAGAAGTGCTGCTGAGTTCTCATTGCACGTTGTCAGGTGATATATGATTTCAATTTGCCTGTTTACTGGTGACGTTAACTTGATTAAGGTCACGCCTGACAGGCTTTTGCCCTATCAAATTATTCTTTCCCCTTTGTAGTCAATAAATATTTTGTGGAGAGGTACTTTGAGGCTATGTAATATCTTGTTCCTCAATGACTTATTCATTCATTGATTTGTACCAGTACATACTTGTGGCTTGCTGTTTTATTGAATGGGTTATAATCCATTACTATCATTATTTATTTTGATGCTTAAATTGTCTTCTACTTTGGCCCTGGCCAGTTGGCTCAGTGGTAGAATGTCAGCCCGGCACATGGAAGTCCCGGGTTCAATTCCTGGCCAGGGCACACAGGAGAAGCACCCATCTGCTTCTCTACCCTTCCCCCTCTTCTTTCTATCTTTCTCTTCCCCTCCTGCAGCCCAGGCTTAACTGGAGCAAAGTTGGCCTGGGCACTGAGGATGGCTCCATGGCCTCGGCCTCCAGCTCTAGAATGGCTCTGGTTGCAATGGAGCAATGCCCCAGATGAGCAGAGCATCGCCCCCTGGTGGGCTTGCTGAGTTGTTCCCAGTTGGACGCATGCAGGAGTCTGTCTGCCTCCCCACTTCTCACTTCAGAATAATAAAAAAAAATTGTCTTCTATTTTGAGCTGGCTTCTGTATACTTTCAGTGTGCCCTCATCATTCTTTAAGCACATCTAAACATACAATAATGTTATAGGTGTATCTTTTCCTTTCCTGTGAATCAAATGTTTCTCCAAAGAGTCTTGAATATATCAAATGGAGAATAGTAACTAGCTTTGATCACTAGACAGGGTGTCATGAAAGCAGGTTTATAGTTGTTCATATGGAAAAAAAATACAATAATTAATAAATCATAATACAAGAATAAACTGTGTTTCACATATTTACAGTTATAAACCTACATTTGCCTACCCCATATATATTCATTGAGATTCCCCCACCACTCCAAGAGTTTAAGATTCTCTTCCATTTTCTTCTAGTACATTTACAATTTCATTTATTACACTCAAATCTTTAACTCTTCAGAAATGTAGTCTGAAATGAGATATGAAGTAAGGAATTCATTGTTATTCCCAAATAATTAGGCTTTCCCACCTATTTGAAATATCTTCCCATTATAAAAACGTTTGTTCATCATAAAAACTCAAAAAACATAAAACATACGAAGATCAGAAAAAGACATTCCTAATCCACCACCTGAGGTGAACACTGTTAACAGTGCCAAACATCTCAGACAGCTCTCTGACAAGTCCTTTCTGCTCTTAGTGAACAAAACTATTTTGGAATGTTAAGAAGCACACTGATAAAAATATTTTTTACTTTGAAAACAAGAATTCTTTTTATTAATAAACACATGTAAACAGGATTATTATAACTATGGACATATTTGTTTAATTTCGGCATTCTCTCCAGCCTTTCCAATACTAAGTGTACTGTGAGTCTCCTCGTCAAATCTGGGGATTTAGCCTGCCGGCTTTTATGGGCTTACCTAACCACATATCATTAAGTTTTTGGAACTGAAATGAACATCTAAATGAGTGTCAGGAAAGAATTTGGAATAGGCTATAAAATATTTTATGTAAACAGGAAGGCACTATGTATCCTCTTACTCTAATCTGCGTTTTCTCCCCACTACACCTGCCTCGGAGGCCAAGCCCAGGGAGTAGCTGGGGCGGGGCCTCCGTCCCACAGCTCGGTAGTGGTTTTTGCAGCCTCTGTCGCCTCAGACTTTAACATAGACCACCAGTGCCCTCACCCTTTACAGCAGTGGTCCCCAACCTTTTATGGGCCCCGGACCGGTTTAGTGTCAGAAAATATTTTCACGGACCAGCCTTTAGGGTGGGACAGATAAATGTATTACGTGACCGAGACAAGCATCAAGAGTGAGTCTTAGACGAATGTAACAGAGGGAATCTGGTCATTTCTTAAAAATAAAACACCGTTCAGATTTAAATATAAATAAAACGGGAATAATGTAAGTTATTTATTCTTTCTCTGCGGACCAGTACCAAATGGCCCACAGACTGGTACCGGTACAAAGCCTGGGGGTTGGGGACCACTGCTTTACAGGATAATTGGATTTCCCTGGAAGGTGGTAGGCCCTTGAGCTAAACTAAAGAAAGCTGCAGCTTAGACTCCCTTCCTTGGTATTTGGTTGTTATCCTTGTTCTCCAATGTGACTTTCAAACCATTCATCTTCTTCCACTTTCTGGTAAAACAAAGCAAACAAAAGAATCCATGCTTTTTTTTTTTAAATCTAGCCAACCCCAATCATTCCCCCTCTAAACTGCTGTCTATGAAGACATTTGCCTCTACCGACTAAAGATACTGTACCTGGTTTACAGTACTGTTGGGCAGATAAAATGTATTATGCTCACATTGTTAAAGTGGAGCTGCCCAAGTGGAGGCCGTTGCCCAGGTGCTATTAATGTGTTTGTAGCCTGGGGCTTGGTTTTGGGATTAAGCCTCTCCCACCCGTTTTGATGTGGGGTGGTATAATCCAGTCATGCCTCAGAGAAGTGACTTTGTATTAGAGATTCCCTATTTTGTATATTGGATTAAGGGTTTGGATTTCTACACTATAAAATGGGGACAGAGCGGGAGTTTGCGCTCTTGGTTCCTGAGATTATCATTAGAAGAGAGAGCAGAGGAGAGCAGAGAAAGGCCACGTGGAGGAGGCCAGGAGAAGCAGACAAGATGGCGGAGTGCTGAGTGAGATGCCAGTTTGTACAGAGTTTGTATCTGGGATAAGGAAGGAGATGGGGAACTGAGGAGAATAAGGCTGGTGAGCTAGAAACCTTTGATTCTAGGAAACTCGGATAAGTCAGTGGCTTTGTGAGCACTGAATGTGAGTGGGTTTTGGAGCCCAGTGTGTATTTTTACTTGCCCGCCGGTGCAAGCTAGAATTAAAGACTATGGCCCACCAGTTTGTGGCTCCGTTGTTTCTTTACCGACTGTCCGAATCCAATGCGAACCTGCAAGGGCTGGGCTGTTTTGTTGGTGGCCTTGGCCGTGGCTTCTGGCTTTACAAGTACTAATTCAAACCTTATTCTCAGTCTTCATGTCTTTGCCTTGGTAACCTGCTTCGGTCAATTACTCCCATTTCTGATATTATTAAGTCCACTACTAGTCCACTACCATCCTCATCTATTAATAGCAGTTGTATTCAACTTATTTTCTTCAGGCTGGAGTTTGCAGCCCATTGATTTGATCACTTTTAATATGTTACATTCTGTTGCCTTTGTCCCTCCACTGATTTCACCTGTGTAAAGCCAGGAGCCATGGCCAGGGCCACCATCAGAGCAGCCCGGCCCATGCAGGTTCGCATTGGATTCGGACAGTCGGTAAAGAAACAACGGAGCCAAGAACTGATGGGCCTTCATCTTTAATCCTAGCTTGCACCCGGCGGGCAAGTAAAAAATACACACTGGGCTCCAAAACCCAATCACATTCAGTGCTCACAAAGCTACTGATTTATCCGAGTTTCCTAGAATCAAAGGTTTCTAGCTCACCAGCCTTATTCTCTTCAGTTCCCCATCTCCTTCCTTATCCCAGATACAAACTCTACACAAACTGGCCTCTCACTCAACACTCTGCCATCTTGGCTGCTTCTCCTAGCCTCCTCCACGTGGCCTCCTTCTGCTCTCTGCTCTGCTCTCTCCTCTAATGTCAGGAACCAAGCGGCAAGGTCCCGTTCTGCCCCCATTTTTATAGTGTAGCTCACAACCTTTAATCCAATATACAAAATAGGGAAGTCTCTAATACAAAGTCACTTCTCTGAGGCATGATTGGATTGTACCACCCTACATCAAAAAGGGTGGGAAAGGCTTAATCCCAAAACCAAGCCCCAGGCTACAAGGATTCTCAACACATATTAATATCACCTGGGTGACGGCCTCCATGTGGGTGGTGTAATCTTTAACAAAGTGAGCATAATACATTTTATCTGCCCAACAACCTGGAAAACTTAAGTCCTGCTTGCACCCAGGAATCTTAGCACAGATGTAAGTCATACAACTTGAAAGACTGGTGCCACCGTAAGTAGTTGATACTTCTTCAGGTGGTGTAATCTTCCAGTCTGTGAAACAATCATTTTAAACCTTCCCCATTAGGCCTAACTCCTAAGAGGTAGTTAACTTTTTCAGTGAACAATCCTGCCTATTACTCACTGAGCAGAGAAGAGACTTTAGTCCAGATCTTAAACAACACTCAAGACCAGGGGTCCCCAAACTTTTTACACAGGGGGCCAGTTCACTGTCCCTCAGACCGCTGGAGGGCCGGACTATAAAAAAACTATGAACAAATCCTTATGCACACTGCACATAACTTATTTTAAAGTAAAAAAACAAAACGGGAACAAATACAATATTTAAAATCAAGAACAAGTAAATTTAAATCAACAAACTGACCAGTATTTCAATGGGAACTATGGGCTTGCTTTTGGCTAATGAGATAGTCAATGTCCGGTTCCATATTTGTCACTGCTAGCCGTAACAAGTGATATGATGCGCTTCCGGAGCGTGACGCATGCATCCCGCGTCACGGGAAGTAGTACTGTACATGAGCAACGCCGCCACATACAGTACTCCAGGACCACCATACAGTACTATCACTGACCACCAATGAAAGAGGTGCCCCTTCCGGAAGTGCAGCGGGGGCCGGATAAATGGCCTCAGCGGGCTGTAGTTTGGGGACTCCTGCTCAAGACTCTGCTTCCAACCATAGAAACCAATTTATTTGCATCCATTGTTCTTTAATCCTTTTTTCCCTTTCCCTTCTCTTTCAGTGGGGAAATGTTATGACAACTTAAAGGCCAATCCTTCCATACCTGCTCTGGGGCACTTCCTGTTTTTCCAGAAGACACGTTGACAACTCCCTAACGTTTATTTAGTATTTCCTATGGATCAAGCAAGGTTCAAAGAGCATGGCCCTGGCCGGTTGGCTCAGCGGTAGAGCGTCGGCCTAGCGTGCAGAGGACCCGGGTTTGATTCCCGGCCAGGGCACACAGGAGAAGCGCCCATTTGCTTCTCCACCCCTCCGCCGCGCTTTCCTCTCTGTCTCTCTCTTCCCCTCCCGCAGCCAAGGCTCCATTGGAGCAAAGATGGCCCGGGCGCTGGGCATGGCTCTGTGGCCTCTGCCCCAGGCGCTAGAGTGGCTCTGGTCGCAACATGGCGACGCCCAGGATGGGCAGAGCATCGCCCCCTGGTGGGCAGAGCGTCGCCCCTGGTGGGCGTGCCGGGTGGATCCCGGTCGGGCGCATGCGGGAGTCTGTCTGACTGTCTCTCCCCATTTCCAGCTTCAGAAAAAATGAAAAAAAAAAAAAAAAAAAGAGCATTACTTTTAGACCCCTTTTATAGATTCATAATGGAGGTAGAGTGGCTTAGGAATTTTTTCAACTTGTTTAGTAACTTGCCCAATGGCTACAGGTACTTATTCTTACATCTCCATCCATTTCCTCTCTACTGAATTTTTCCTATTCACATTTAAACAGAAATAAAAAAACCCAAAAAACAAAATTTCTCTTACCCCAAAGCTCTTCTGCTTTTTCTCTTCCTCCTTAAAACAAATTTCTTGAAAGAACAATATGAACCCTGCCATCTCTGTAAACTCATCTTCCATATGGCTCTTTCTATCCCTGTTTCATGAACACAGCCTTTCAGGATCTCAAACACACTAAGTTCATTCCTTTCTTCACACATTCATACACTGTTCCCTCTGCCAAGACTACTTCTTTTTTTTTTTTTTTTTTTTTGTACTTTTTCTGAAGCTGGAAACGGGGAGAGACAGACAGACTCCCACATGCGCCCGACCGGGATCCACCCGGCACGCCCACCAGGGGCAAAGCTCTGCCCACCAGGGGGCGTCGCTCTGCCGCAACCAGAGCCACTCTAGCGCCTGGGGCAGAGGGCAAGGAGCCATCTCCAGCACCCGGGCCATCTTTGCTCCAATGGAACCTTGGCTGCAGGAGGGGAAGAGAGAGACAGAGAGGAAGGAGGGGGTGGGAGTGGAGAAGCAAATGGGCGCTTCTCCTATGTGCCCTGGCCGGGAATTGAACCCGGGTCCCCCGCACGCCAGGCCGATGCTCTTGGGTCTCAAGATGAAACGTTTTAGAGTCCATGTCTGAACACAACTCAAAGTCATCCCCCTCATCTGACATAGAATGTCTTTTTTCTTGATATTACTTATCATAATTCATAATGCCATATACACTTGTTTGTTTACTTGGTTTTAAAATGATTTTGTGTGCTTAGCTGCTAGACTGCAAGCTATGCACAGTCAAGGAGAAGAGCTGCTTTGTTCACTACAAGAAACCCTGAGCTTAGCATAATATGAGGCTCATAAAAGATATTCAGGTTAATGGAAGGTGTTCACCTCAGAGAAGGTGTTTAATAAATCTTGCTGGATATATATGTATGTTTACAAACGTTAGTAAATGGCATTATACTTAATTGAAGGAAGAGTGAAAATTAGAAGTGATACATATGAGAGCATGCATATAGGGAAGATGACTGGGATTAGGAGTGTGAGAACAAGATAGGAAATTAAACAAAAACCATGCATACAAATAAAGACAGCATGCCAGGATGCTAGAATGATCAACTAAATTCTGAAGATTCTTAAAAGACAAAAGCAAACATGTAAGCAAGTAATTTCTCTTCATTGGTCAAAATGAGGTTAAGGATAACAAGGCCAGGTCAGGCCCTTGGTGAAGGCAGCATTGCTGCCACAGGGCCACCCTTTCCCCTGGAGGGGATGGGACCTGGAGTGAGGCGGGGTCCACAGGGAGGTCTACCATCGCTGCCCGAGGCATGGAACCTCCGTGGAGGGCAGTGGAGGTAGGCAGCCCCTGCGGTGCCCTCCAGTTGTGACTTTAGTGGGTGATTTGGTTTGGACCAAGATGGAGGGTTACTCCTGGTGGCCTCGCCTGGTTTACAACCACACTTTTGATGGAACATTCATCCATGAGAAGGGAAGTCCAGCCAAGTTCATGTACAGGTTTTCATTACAGCCCAACAAGTGGCTGGGTCAGCAGAAGGCTGTGTAAGCCATTTATAGGCAGGTGCAACTTGAGCATCAGAGACCAGACAGTGCGGAGGTATCTGATCACATAGTCATCTCTATACATTTTCAGCTATTACCTTTTACTTTAGTTATTCCACCAGCAGACAAGCAGATAGGTAAATCTCTCCTCACATTTACACCTTGCCTTTCTCCCAGCTCAGGTTTTAGTATTAATATATCACTCACCATATCCTTTTAATACAGTAGTTTATATGCATAGTATAATTCTATAGGTTCAAGACGTTTGTTTTGAACTTTTAGTGTTAGCTAGAAATTTTCTCCCAAAATTCCTTTTTCAGGAGTGAATTTTCTACTAGTAACTTCTAAATAGAGTGTGGTTTTCTGCTTCCTAATTTAAGAGACCCATATAGTTGAAATAAAATACACTCTTACATGGTTATGTTTCTAGTGTTGGTTTCATCCCACTAAATCTAGAGCAAGGTTATAGTTAAGCTGAGTTATTACCCTACTAGTTCACTGGTCCACTAGTGGTCCACTGGTATCAACTCAATACCAGTGTCCCAGATTCAGGGAATAAACAGGTAAGAAAAGCATAACCCTTTCCTCAAGGATTTCCAGTGCTTGGGAGGGCAGATAAGGAGACTTGGCAGAAGAAAAATGAAATGACTTCTAAAATCTTAAGTATTATATGCCTAGACTTTTTCCATGGATTTTCTCCAGGAAAGATAACTGGTTGTATCAGATTCAGTTCAATTTAATCAATACAACAGTTTTAGATGGTGTAAGAAACTATTAAATTTTGTTAGGATAAATATGTCAAAATTTCTTGAATTTCAAAGAAACATATCAAAACAAATTTATTCTATGTACTACCAGCTGTATACAAACTCAATATTCAAGACCTGACATATCTATAATACAAAAAAGTAACATATTCCAATACAGTAGGTGTGTAAGTCAGCTTGGCCTTTCATAACAAATTAACTGGGTGACTCAAATAACAGGAATTGATTCCGTTGCAGTTCTGGAGACTAGAAGCCCAAGATCACGGAGCTAGCAGGGCTGGGGGCTGGTGAGAGCTCTCCCCTTGGGTTGCAGGTGGCCACCTTCTCACTGTCTGGTCACAGGACCTTTCCTGGATGTGCATGCAAGAAGACAGTAGGCGGCATTCACGGTCTCCCCATCTTTCTTTTCTTTTTCTGTTGTTGTTTTGTTTTTTAAGATTTTATATATTGATTTTAGAGAGAGAGAGAAAGAGGAAGCAAGATTGTAGTTACTTCATTTTAGTTATTCATCAACATGTGCCTTGACCAGGCAAGCCTGGGATTTGGAAGCAGCAACCTCATTGTCCCAGGTCGATGCTCTATCCGTTGTACCACCCCAGATCAGGATGTCTATCTTTCGTAAGGACACCAATCCTATTAGACCTGGGCTCCACCTTTATGACCTTCTATAACCTTAGTTATCTCCCGAAGTTCCCATCTCCATATACGGTTACACTGAGGAGTAGGGCTTCAACCTCTAAATTTGGGGCACACAAACATTTAGTCTCTAACAGTAGGTTAAGAAGTATGTTAAGCAAGTGAGACACCTCCTGTATACTGAAGAATGAGGAATCTTTCCTATAAGGAAACAGAAGTGTATTTCGGCATACCTGTTAGTACAGGGTAATTCAAAACACTTGTCAGCTTTTTTTTTTTTTTTTTTCCTTTTTTTCATTTTTCTGAAGCTGGAAATAGGGAGAGACAGTCAGACAGACTCCCGCATGCGCCCGACCTGGATCCACCCGGCACGCCCACCAGGGGCGATGCTCTGCCCATCCTGGGCGTCGCCATATTGCGACCAGAGCCACTCTAGCGCCTGAGGCAGAGGCCACAGAGCCATCCCCAGCGCCCGGGCCATCTTTGCTCCAATGGAGCCTTGGCTGCGGGAGGGGAAGAGAGAGACAGAGAGGAAAGCACGGCGGAGGGATGGAGAAGCAAATGGGCGCTTCTCCTATGTGCCCTGGCCGGGAATCGAACCTGGGTCCTCCGCACGCTAGGCCGATGCTCTACTGCTGAGCCAACCGGCCAGGGCAAAACACTTGTCAGCTTTTAAAAAATCTTAGACTACAGAATTATTCTCAAAATTCATTTTCCTATTATTGTTTTTTTGACTCTGATTAAATGATTATGACACTATGTATAAAAACAAAATCATCTGGGTAACATTGTAATACTGAGGTTTTTATACTGAGGCTTTAATCTGAAAGTTTAAACTGTATGTATGAACATTTTGTATAGGCAAACCTACCAATAATTTTAAATTAGTTAACGCAAATTTTAAATGGCCTTCAGTTTTTCATATTGTAAAAATACTCTACATGTTTCTATAGTCCCTTTAGAAATTATGAAATTATATGTTATATCCTCATATATGATAGTAGGATACAGCTGTATCGTCTAGTCTTAATTATAGGAAAAGTACAGACAACTATAAGGCTAAGCTTTATTGTTTTATAAATGAACCAGTAAAGTTCATTTTAGTGAAATGAGCACACGCTTTTCATAAATTAAAATAAATCTCACATGGTAAAGTACCCATTTTCAAAATTAATTTAATTACATGTTTAAAGTTTAATTACATTTAATTAAGCATTTAAGTTTAATATGAAGTAAATGAATTATCAGTTAACTACTATGAAATGAAATATTGCCTTGATAATTAAAATCTATAAATTTTCCTATTTTGTGCACAAAACTGCTAGTTCTCAAAAATAGTCTGAAAAATATTTTAAGGACTATAGATGATCTAGGTGTCACTTTCCCGGTGCCCGGCTTCATGTGCTATCTGATTCAGCAGCCGCAGCCTGGGGCAGAAAAGACTCGGGTCTGGGTGTCAGCTCAGTCACATACAGTCAGTTGTGGGAAAGCTACTTGGCATCTCTACTCTCAAGTTTCCTATAAAATTGGAATGATGTTACTTTTCTTGGAGGGTTGTTGGGAGAATTAGATATCCTATGGTCAAATGCCTGGAACAGTGCCTGATGTGGAGCAGAAACTTGCCAAATGTTCATTCTTCTTCTCTTCAGATGTTGAATGAATGAACAAAAACCTTGTACTTTCTGGCTTAAAAATGTTTTATCATATAGCATATAGATACAATTACAAAGTTTCACCATATTATTTGTCATCCACTTACATCATACTTAATGCACATTTCATGTGTTTTACTTCCTTAAGCACTCCATGAACGGGGGCAGTACAGCATTTTGCTAACAAAGATTTCTGCGTCGGAAAGACTGATTAAGTCTGGGTTCTACCATTTACTATTTATGAAATGATGGAAAAATTATTTTAACCTATTTCTCAAGCCTGCATACATTTTAATTTATTGATTTCAGTGAGAGAGGAAGGAGGAGAGAGAGAGAGAGACAGGAACATTGATCTGTTCCTGAATGTGCCCTGACTGGGAATCAAACCAGCAACTCCGCGCTTCAGGACAATGCTCTGACCAACCAAGTCATCTGGCTAGGTCAAGCCTGCATACACTTTTGTCTGGTTTAGTGAATGGCAAAAATTAGGCACTAGTAAAGTCAACATAATCATTCAAACTTAACAGAAAACATTAGTAATGTAAGTTAAACAGGTAATATTCCCCTTTCAGCTAGATTTTTCATAGAAATAAATTTTTTATCGAATTTAAGGGATTTGTCTAAAGTTAACAGTAGAAGAGATTCAGAATAAAACAACATATTTTAAATATTTCTTTGTCAGCACTCTTTCCTGCATAACAGGAAGGTAAAGGTGAAGGACACGAAAATATTTTGAAGTAGTAAAGCAACAAGAAAAATCAAGATCTGATTTAGGTTAATCCTGGCACTATCTTTTAATAGCTGAGCCTCAGATAAAACTGTCCTGTGAATTTCAGTGCCTTCTTCTGGAAAATGGGAATATTTACTTTTATGACATGTACAGCAAAGGTAAAGCACGTACTATAGTGACTGACACACAGCAGTCACTCACTGACAGTAGCTACTAACACTAAGAACATAAAGTGCAACTTCTAATACATCTCTAGCCACAGATGAGAGAACACCATAACAAAGTGAAGAATTACTTTTTGAAACAGATTTAATAAAAATAAATAAGATTAAAAAAATAAGATAGCCTTCACTAATATTTCTGGAAAAGTGTAGACTTTTAAGTCATTTCACAACTTCCTGCCTATTAAGTCTCCATTTACTAACTTGTCTCAACATTGAGAATAACAATTTCACAGCGTGTAAGAAAGCAGAGGTGACAACGGATTCCACAGATTACCTTCCCTAGATCCAACTGCAATAAGAATAAAATTAAATGCGTTTAAGTTTTATAAATTATTCAATGCCAAGTACCGTAATGTTCAGAGTTTTGCCTTAGAGTTAGTAACACTAAAGACATATTTGGGTTTAATACTTAAAACACTTCTCTGTAAAACTCAAACCCAGAGTTCTTCTAAATCATCTAAAATACATAGATTGCTTTACTCACAGCATTACTAGCAATAGAGACGGCCAGTAAATAGAACACCGGGAGGCATGCCCGGCTGACTTGCTGCGAGAGCACCTACACGCCCCATGGAGCCAGAGCGCCTCACTCCACCACCGTGTTCGCTGCTAGTGTCAGCACGGCTGGTATTTGCGCATCTCTTTGTGTTTATGGCTAAAGACTCTGATTTAGAACTCTTTCACATTTTTCTGAGAAAAACAGCAGGTATTGTAAATTTAGTGTCCATACTTTTTAAATTGCAAATTAAGAATAACAGCATGCCCAACAGTTACAAGACTGAAAAAAGAAGAAGACAAAATGAAATAATATGAAACATACACACAATTAGGGCTACATAGTTTGTAGAAACTAATATTTATTATTAGAATATATACTTTTGATATGCATTATTTCAAAGAATGTGGTAAAAAATGCATTCTATTAACTCTTGAAATCAAAGTTAGGTCATTAACTTACCAGGGTTCTATGTTAAGTGCTGGAGATATTTTTTCTGGAAGAAAAAATCCGTGCCATTTTGCAGCCTCAATTAGTTCTTGTGGAATTTTTTTTGATGCATCATAATAATGACCAAATCTGGAAGATGATACTGGTTCAGCCTATTAAAAAAAGACACCCATATTTATTGTTAAAAATATTGTTTTTTAAAAAAATTACAATTTATTTGTTCTACATTCAGCAAAATGCTGACATATTTATGCATTTTAATGCTAATAAGAAAAAGTTGATATACTTAGGCATTAAATTTTGAAGAAGCATATACAATAATCTTTAGTATTTTAAACTATATGGTTAGAAATCAACCTTTTCATCTCTCATGTTTCTTTACTTCTGGTGGCTCTCTAAATTTGATAAAAATTTAAAACCTCCTTAGCCTTTTTACTATTCTGTATATCTTCCTAAATTGAAAAATTTGATATACATAAGTCAGTTTTTTTTTAAAAAAATGTAGGTTTTAATGATAACTATGTAGTGGCTAAGAATCAATGAAAAGTTAAGCCGAGTTAATTCATGCTGAGGGGCCCAAAAGAAACTAGCTATTTAAATACATTAAACTGAACATCATTTTAAAACTAAATTCTCACAGGATGGTGTGTACTTATTTTTAACATTTCTTACAAAATTAATATTGTTTTCAGTATCAAGTGTACGAGGCATTCCAGGTGGGAAGAAAGCACAGGATAAAGTGGGAGAACATGTACAAGCGATCTTAGATAAATCAGGAACCCGGCAGAAGCATTAGTTCACTGCCAGTTCTTTTGTGCCCTCTACTAACAAGCTCTCTGACAAATCAATTTTCTCTTAAGAAACTCTAATAACTAGTGATGCTGAGTTTATTTACATAGGATAGTAAAATCCTAGTTATATAACATCATTCTTACATTGCTTTGAATGAAATCTGGGATGATTTCTTTCATTCAGCATGTTGGAAATATATACAACCCTAACCAAAACTGAACTATAAACAGGTTCCATCTGGCATTAGTTTCTAATGAAATTTCTAATAAATTTACATAATTTCAACTGTCCTAAATGCTAAAAACAGACAAGTTTCAGAACATCCAACAAACTAGGTAGTCTCTGCAGAAATGGAAGAACTAAACACAGTAGGTTCTTAAGTTATTTTACTAAGGAATAAAGAACTTTGTAATTTATATTGGAAATAAGCATTTGCTTGACGCTAGATATTTGCACTTTTCAGACTTTAAGGATTCACATTCTTAAAGTAAAAGCCTACAAACATCAAATTATACAGTAACATAGAATTTAAAAAACATTAAGCCTAATAGAAACATTATTCTCAGATTCAGTCTGTAGGTTTATTTATTTCCTGATAAAATGATTGTTCAGTCCTCTATAAGGTATTATTTATTTTTGTTAATAAAAAAGACCTATTAATTGGCTTAATCTAATCTTTCCAATACAATCTACAGAAGTATGATTCCCAAAAGAAGACTTATCTATTTACCATGAAAGTACTAATAAATTATGTGATGTTAAAATTTGTTTCTTAAAAACAGGGTTGTCAAGTTTTAAAATGTAAAGTTATTAGTCTAAAGCAATTTAAACAAGGTCTGTTCTTTGGCCTATAATCTATTCTTTATCCGGATTATAGTTTAGAATGTTTTTACTGCAATCTCTGCTAGAGCTCATCTTTTTATTGTGTGAGTCCAAGCCCCCTTAATGGTTTAGAAAGGCCTTGACTAACTGAACTTTGATCTGATGTCTTCATTGAGAAAAACACCAGGTTGCCCATTTCAGATGCAAATCCCTCTAAGGCCCAATAGAATTTAGTAAAGACAGCAAAAAAGAAGAAACAAGAAGTTTCCAGGATCCTCTTTGAGAATCCTGGGGCACACTGGTGTCCTTAATCCACAATGCTGCATGGATTAAGGTAGGTGATAACCTTTCTGATTCAAAAGAATAAGCAGAGTGCCTACAAACTGGGTGGAGACTAGGATTTGGTAATAATAAAACACCATGCAATAAAAGCTTGGTCTATGTCAGAAGCCTCTGAAAAGGCCTCAATGTACCACATTCCCAGGCCTAGTAGGGAAGCTTGCAAAAGCCTACCTGAATCAAATAAGCATGAATAATCTATTTTAGCAGACCGGCCATGGGGAGAGAGAAAGAAAGAGAGACTTTTCGCTTCTTTTAAGTTTGAGTTAATAAATTTATTAGTGAACTGAAGGTTCTTGAAGGCCTGTGCATGCAGAGAAATATGCTAAATTGTCAAGTAGCAAAGTAGGCTTTTTAAGTTGCCGGTCTCTATTAATGTATCTAATTATAATATTAATGTGCTAGAAATCTCAGATTTGAAATGAATCAAGGCAGAAAATTGATTTCATGCTGTGACAGTTTACATATAGAACACATATGATTCATTAAAATGTAAAAATAAATTTGGAAGCTTTTATTATAATTGTCATTAATTTTTTTTTAGAAATTAAGATTAGATGTGAAACTAAAATAGTCACAAGAAAGACACTAAAATTTTATTAATGATGAAAAACCTTCAATCCTTCAATAAAAAATGAAAATGAAAACTAAATATACTCTTCAAGGGAAAAACAACTTTGTCTTTCCTACCCTAGAGACCCAGCACTGACACATAATAAGATTTCTGAAATGCTGTGAAATCTTCTGAAGCCTAGAATTATAAAACAAAGACAACATATTTCCTCTGCAAAAGAGGACTAAACTCTTTAAATCCACTACCTCTACTACTACTAATACGACAGTCCATGAAAAACTCCAACTCTACACACAGAAAAGATGCGTTTTTAAAAAATCAAACCATTACCAATACTTAGTCTATCTACTGTTTATTTAATAAGAACATCTTGCTTTAGTTTTACATTATGAAAACTATTTCACGTTCATAAACTACCCATTAACCTGCTAACCGTGGAAGAGAGTAAATTGTAATGGTTCAGTGAAATTGACTACACTACAGGAAAATAAACCCTGATTGGGGGGAGGGCAGGAGGAGCAATCCCCCACCTCCAGTATGTCAGAAAGAAACAACTTTCAGAGAAAAGCCGCACCACAAGTAAACAATCTAGATCACATTATGGCATAACAGAAAGCAAGAACTAAAATGGTAACTAAACCACTTTGAGCCTCAGTTCAAGCACCAGAATTAGAGCTCCTCATAACTACTTTACAGGGCTGTTGTGGGATCTAATAGAAGGCTAGCAATAAATATTCTGTAAATTGTAAATCAATCTGTAAATATTACTAAATATTATTATATTATTCTGTCAAGATCCACTAGCGATCAGACGATGCATCGCTATCTTCTTAATTACATTGCATTACTGGAAAAAATATTTGTTGTCATCTATAACATGTACACATCTATCACAGGACTGCTGCGGCTGAACCATGAAGATAGAAAACCAAAGTGTAATAAAGATTGAACATAATAAACACCTAATATTCTGTCATGAATTGCTGGAGTCATTTTTAGGCCTTCGCAGTAGAGTTCTACAATATAGAAGACATTAAGTCTCAAAAGATGCTGCAGGCTAGCAATTCTTGGAGTGAGTAGTACATAGGGCTTGATGATTGGAAGTAAAGAGAGGACATGTGCACTTAAGAGACAGAATCAAAATCAAAGGACAAGGGAAGCAGGGATTTAAAAACTACATATCCCTCTAACTGGAAGCGTTTGCTTTATGCTTTACTGAACTATTATTGATTTAGCTGTGCACACTCTTATCCTTTCTGGCATCCCTAAATGGGAATATGACCACTCTCTTAAGACTTCATGACAACTCATATTAATACCTGATAATTGACACAACTAGTTTTGGACTATTTCAATATTTACTCATAATAGTGTTAACTATATTTTGGCCCAAGCAAAATACAAAACAAACAAACAACAACAAAAACAGATTTTTGTTGTTATTGCTTTTAAACTGATAACGGCAAAGTAAGGTCTGGATTTATAAAGTTGATAATGATGAGTGATCACTAATATCTATGTGTCTTGGCAAATAACCACATCCAAAATTTCTGTGACAAACATACATGTTGTTAACATATCAAAGAAAAGCAAAAAAAGTCAGAAGATGATTTCTTTTTTTTTTTAATTTTTAATTTATTTATTCATTTTAGAGAGGAGAGACAGAGAGACAGAGAGAGACAGAGAGGAGAGAGAGACAGGGGGGAGGAGCTGGAAGCATCAATTCCCATATGTGCCTTGACCAGGCAAGCCCAGGGTTTCGAACCAGCGACCTCAGCATTTCCAGGTTGACGCTTTATCCACTGCGCCACCACAGGTCAGGCAAGAAGATGATTTCTATATATAAAACTTAACAGAACTTATTTTATTTGCAAATTTAACCTTAAGTTTGACCAAAATAAGCGATTGCTTTATTTCTATTAATGCAACTTAGCTGAGTTTCACGTTTAACTCACACATATATAATTCCTTTCTTCAAGTATTCAACAAATAACTACTGAGCACCCCCTGTATGCTAGTAAAGCAAAATAGTCCAAGTCTCTTTTTCTCACTGAGCTCACATTCTGGGAGAGGAGAAAGATGCTGCATAATAAGTGCCCTGAAGAAGAATAAGGCAGTGAAAGGAGATGATATATCAATATAATATATATCATCAAGACAGAGAGGTTGTATTTTATATGGAATGACAAAGGAAGACATTCCTGATAAAGTGATACTTTAGTGGAGACTCAAACAAGAGAAGAAGTTGTCTGGGAAAGACCATTTAAGAAGGGTACAATTTTTAAAACATTCAAGCTGTAAAGCAACTTCCTGTCTTTCAATCAGTCCTGAGTCCAGGCTATGAGATACCTGAGTTTGAAAGTGTAATGGTTGAAAATGTATAAAAATAAAAATAGCCATTCAAAAGAACTACCACTTACATTGAATATTTAGAAGTAACCATGCTGGATAGAAATGGCTTAGTTTATCATCACTAAAATGTCCATACTACCGGAAGCAATCTATAGATGTAACACAATTCCTACCAAGATATCAAGGACATTTTTCACAGAACTAGAAAAAATGTTTCAAAAATTTACATGGATCCATAAAAGACCCTGAACAGCAACAGCCATCTTGAGAAAGAACAACAAAGTGGGAGGAATGAAGCTAATATCAAACTATACTATAAGACAGGGGTTGGGAACCTTTTTGGCTGAGAGAACCATGAACGCCACATATTTTAAAATGTAATTTTGTGAGAGCCATACAATATGTTTAACACTAAATAAAAGTAAATGTGTGCATTTTATGTCAGACCAACACTTTTAAAGTACAATAAGTCTCTGAATTCTTTTTATTTATTTATTTATTTATTTATTTATTTTTTTGTATTTTTCTGAAGCTGGAAACGGGGAGAGACAGTCAGACAGACTCCCGCATGCGCCCCACCGGGATCCACCAGGCACGCCCACCAGGGGCAACGCTCTGCCCACCAGGGGGCGATGCTCTGCCCATCCGGGGCGTTGCTCTGCCGCGACCAGAGCCACTCTAGCGCCTGGGGCAGAGGCCAAGGAGCCATCCCCAGTGCCCGGGCCATCTTTGCTCCAATGGAGCCTTGGCTGCGGGAGGGGAAGAGAGAGACAGAGAGGAAGGGGGGGTGGAGAAGCAAATGGGCGCTTCTCCTATGTGTCCTGGCTGGGAATCAAACTCAGGTCCCCCGCATGCCAGGTCAACGTTCTACCGCTGAGCCAACTGGCCAGGGCTCTGAATTCTTTTTAATAATGTTGTTATGCTGTTGCTAACCAATGATGAATAAAGTACTTCTTACCATTAATGCGACTTCTGGTGCTGCATGGTTTTGATGATGGCTTTGTAGTCTGGTTGATACGGAATGAGGTTAAGCTTCATGCAGGCGTTGTTCCTTAGATGTGAGAAAGACTGCTCACATACATACATAGAGCCAAACATTGTCAGTACAGCAATACTCACACGCTGCAGTGTGTGGTATGTGATGGGAAGCGCGTTCCAAGTTTCGACAAACAGCTGGTCTGCGGGTTGAAGTTTTTTCATTTCTCCCCACTTGTGTTTGCTCACCAACTCTGCTTGCTGTTGTGCAAGTCTTTACACATCTTCATTCAGTGACTTGAACTTATCCACCCACATGTCCGAGGCCTTCAGGTCAGCAGCTTATAGCTCAAAATCTGACGGAGACACCGGGGATGTAACTCAGGTTGGTGCTGTCCACTGCACACTTGTGTGGATGGGTGATGAACTTAAAAAGATGAGTGTGCTCACGAAATTCTCCAAGCACGCTTTGAATGACTGCAGGAGATTAGATGTGAAGCCCACTAACTGCTGGAGATCAAGATGTTGAGCAGGGTCACTTGCTGTGCATGCATCTTTAAACTCTCCCAGTTTTTCAAAGTGTAGTAAACGACCTGTTTCAATGTCAGCAATGAAGAGTTCCAGCTTGTTTTCAAATGCAAACACTGCTTTTTGAAGGGATAAGACTGTATTTCCAACACCTTGCATTTTCACATTGAGCTGGTTCAGATGTTCAGTCATGTCCATGAGATAGTAGAACTTCAGGAGCCACTCAGTGTTAGTTAACTCAGGATACTCGAAGTTTTTCATTTCAAGAAAAGTACGGATTTTGCTCAGACAACTCAAGAAACAGCTGAGCACCTTCCCTCTTGACAACCAACACACATTGCTGTGCAGAAGCAGACCAGGATAATTATTTCCAACTTCATCCAGCAGTGTTTTAAACTGGCGATCATTTAAAGCTCAGGCAACAATAAAGTTGACCACCCGAATGACCAGCGACATCACCTCACCAAGCTGCTCGCCACACATCTGAGCACAAAGTGCCTCCTGATGTAGGATGCAGTGAAAACTTTGATGGGTCTCTTTTCATGTTCACGAAGAAGTGCTATGAATCCTCTGTTTTTCCCCACCATGCACGGAGCACCATCAGTACACACCAAATAAGTTTATCCATCGGTAGATTTTTTTCTTTAGCAAACTCAGTAAAAGATTTGAATTAATCTCCCCTCTTATTGTCTCTTTCAAAGACAAAACAGCAAGACTTTCCTCATGTAGTGTGTCACCGACAGCATACCTTGCAATCACGATGAACTGGGATAAATGGCTTATGTCTGTTGACTCATCCAAAGCGAGAGAAAAGAATTTTGTTGCATTTATGTCCTCCACTTGTGTTGTCTCAATTTGATTTGCCGTCATGATGGTACAATCATGAACAGTTCTTGCTGACAAAGGCATGTCTTTTATTCGTTTGATTATCTTGTCTTTATCCAAAAAGTTGTAAAAAAGTTCATTGGCAACATCAAGCATGAATGTTTTGGCATTCTCCCTATCTGTGAATGGCTTTCTGTTTCTCACAATTGCTAAAGCACCAGCAAAGCTAGCTGAATTCCAGTCACCTAGTTGGGTCCAAACACAGAGTTGCTGCTGACTAGCTTGCACTCTGCACAGTAGCTCTTGACATGCTTTCTTCCTGCTGTCCCCCGCTGGATATTTCGATGCAAATGTAGTATGGCATGTGTCAAAGTGCCGCTTTATATTTGACCATTTCATCGATGCAATTTTATCATTGCATATTAGACACACTGCAGAACCTGCTCTCTCCACAAAGGTGAATTCCTCTGTCCATTCCTACTGAAAAGTACGATACTCCACATCTTTTTTTCTTTTAGCCATCTTCTTTGTCAAAAGGGTTTCTGCAATTAGCTAGTCGGCTACTTGATTAAAAGGAGGAAAGTTACTTCCTCACCTCACAACAACCTGTGTATGTTATGCATTATCTAATAAAAATTTGGTGTTGTCCCAGAGGACAGCTGTGATTGGCTCCAGCCACCCACAACCATGAACATGAGCGGAAGGAAATGAATTGATTGTAATACATGAGAATGTTTTATATTTTTAATGTTATTATTTTTTTATTAACGATTTGTCTGCGAGCCAGATGCAGCCATCAAAAGAGCCACATCTGGCTTGTGAGCCATAGATTCCCAACCCCTGCTATAAGACCATAGTAGTCAAAACAGCATGATACTGGTATGAAATCAGATATGAGATCAATGCAACAGAAAAGAGAGCCCAGAAATAAATCCAAACCATGTTTAATTAGCATTTGACAAAAGAGGCAAGAACATACAATGAGGTAAAGACAGTCTATTCAATAAATGGTGTTAAGAAAACTGGACAGATACATGCAAAAAAGATAAAACTAGACCACCTTCTTACACCATACACAAGAATGAACTGAAAGCAGATTAAATACATAAATTAGGGCTTCTAACTCGAAACCATAAAAATCCTAGAAGAAAACATAAGTAATAAAATCTCAGACATTTCATGTAGCAATATTTTTTATTCTGATATATCTCCCCAGGTAAGAGAAACAAAACAAAAAATAAATAAATGGGATTATATCAAGCTAAAAAGTTTTTGTACAACATTCAATTCCCGGCCAGGGCACACAGGAGAAGCACCATCTGCTTTTCCACCCTTTCCCCTCTACTTTCTATCTCTTTCTTCCGCTCTCACAGCCAAGGCTCCCTCGGAACAAAGTTGGCGGGGGTGGGGGTGGGGCTGAGGATGGCTTCATGGCCTGTGCCTCAGGTGCTAGAATGGCTCTGGTTGCAATGGAGCAACACCACAGCAACTCAACCTCAAAAAATATCAAACAATCCAATTTAAAAATGAGCAAAGGAACTGAATAAACATGTCTTCAAAAAGGACATACAGATGGCCAATAGACATAAGAAAAGTTGCTCAATATCACTAATTATCAGACAGATACAAATTAAAACCATAATGAGATATTCCCTCACACCTGTTAGGATGCCTATCATCAATAAAGCAACAAACAACAAATGCTGACGAAGAAGATGTGGAGAAAAGGGAACCCTTGTGCACTCTTGGTGGGAATGCAGATTGGTAGAGCCACTGTGGGAAACAGCAGGGAGTTTCTTCAAAAAATTAAAAATAAACTATCTTATAACCTAAAAATTCCAATTCTGGAAATATACCTAAAGAAAGCCAAAATACTAACTGGAAAGAATATATTATATACACTTGTATGTTCATTGCAGCACTATTTACAACAACCAAGATTTGGAAGCATCCCAAGTGCCCATCAGTAGATGAGTGGATAAAAACACAGGGATACATTTACACAATGGAATACTACTTGGCTGTAATAAAAAAGGAAATCTTATCTTTACAACAGCATGGATGGACCTGGACAATACTATGCTACATGAAATAATCCAGTCAGAGAAAGACAAGTATCACATAATTTCACTCATATGTGGAATGTAATGAACAGAATAATAAACAAAATAGAATGACTGACTCAAAGATACAAAGAACAAACTGACAGCTGTCAGAGAGGAGGGGTGATGGGGGACGGGGTGAAGGGATTAAGCAAAACACAAACCAAGAAAAGAACTCATAGACACAGACAGCAGCGTGGTGATTACCAAAGAGAAAGGGGGGATAGGGAGGTAGAAGAGGAGAACGGGGCGGGGAATAAATGGTGACGGAAGAAGTCACTTTGGGTGGTGAGCACACAATGCAAAATACAGACGATGGCTTATAGAACTGTACATCTGAAACCTATGTAATTTTATTAACTAGTGTTTCCCCATTAAATTCAATAATAATAATAAAAAAGAAATGCCTTTGTTGGTTCACTTACTATGACTTGCAACACTTTAGAATAAAAGATTCTATATGGAGATTATAGAAGAAATGAAAAACAATGGCCCCTCATCTATTGCAGGAATTAGGTTCCAGAACCCCCCGTGACAGGTGAAAATCTGCGAAGTAGCGACCTTATATTTATTTTATTCTTTATATTTTAAGGCTTTATAAACCTTCCCCACATTCTTTTAAACCTTTCCCACACCGTTATTAACCTTTCCCACACTCTTATAAACACTTCCTATGCTCTTAAACACTTTCTACATACTTCAAACTATGTAAAATCCTGCGATATAATGAAAAATCCACAATACAAAATTAGATATATATAATTTTAAAACCTGCGATACAGTGAGACAGCTAAAATGAACCGTGATATGGCGAGGGACAACTGTAATCAATTTTGGCTTTAAAAAATCCCAATTTGCTATAACTTTATTTTTAAGAAATAAATCATCTTGGTCAAACATGCAATGCATAAAATATCTAGGTATTTAAATAAAGATATATTATATTCCACTTAAAGAATAACAGGTCTACAACAAGAGATTTCATAAAATAAAAACAAATGCACTTGCAAATTGAAAAAAAAAATAGTTTACATGTTGACTTGCCTGCATCTTGGGTAACAGTTGATAGCGCCAAGCTATTTTCATCTTAATGTTAGATTCTGGTGTTTGACTGCATACATCTTCATCAAATTCCTTTTTATAATTATCATCGAGTAATGGCGCAGGGAGTTCCTAATAATACACAACAACACATTATTGAGCATGTGTGGTAGAAAATATGACAATTTTCTTAAATAATAATACTAGCAAAACTAAATTTTCCTATGTATTAAAAATTGATGTTTTAAAATTGGTTTAAGCATAGTCCTGGCAAAAAGAAACTTAAATCCGAGAAAAGGAATAAATATAATATTAAATGTGCAGTTAAATTTTTAGCAATAAACTAGAATGAAAAGAAAATATTCACATTTTTATATTAATCAAAATCAACTGCAGTGTCAACAACAGGCTGTGCTCATATTTTAAGTTTATACACTTAAAGCATAGTCTTGAATTAGTGTTTACGTATTACACATAATTACTGTTATGTTTGCCACAAGGTAAAAAGCTTGTGTGCAATCTGTTTACTGGTTTGTAATTCTAGAATTAAAAAAACTCATTCACTGAGATAAAGGGTGAATAAAAATATTAGGTTTGCACCTGCAAGCTTATGCCTCTTCTTTAAAGACAATAAAAGCAGAGCCTGACCAGGCGGTGGAGCAGTGGATAGAGTGTTGGACTGGGACGCGGAGGACTCAGGTTCGAGACCCCGAGGTCATGAGCTTGAGTGCAGGCTCATCTGGTTTGAGCAAAGCTCACCAGCATGAGCCCAAGGTTGCTGACTTGAGCAAAGGGTCACTCAGTCTGCTATAGCCCCCGGTCAATGCACATATGAGAAAGCAATCAATGAACAACTAGGGCGCCGCAACGAAGAATTGATGCTTCTCATCTCTCTCCCTTCCTGTCTGTCTGTCCATATCTGTCCCTCTCTCTGACTCTCTCTGTCAATGTCACAAAGAAAAAAAGAATACAACAAAAGAAAAAAAACAATAAAAGCAGAATTTAAAATCTCTGATAAATAAGGAGACAAATCCCAATTTTACCTTTGTTTTTTGGAAGCTGACCTACTGAGTGACTACAAAAACATATAAAAACTTTTTTGTGTGTGAAAAGGTAGTTCCAAAATAATGTAAAGAAAAAAGTATATAAGTTTCTTGGAGAAGGAAAGCCCACAAGTAACTGTATCTCTTATTAGACAGAATCATAAAAATAATGTTGGACACTGGATCAGTAAACATAATCTTATGCTATATCATTAATATCTAGTTATGCTATATCATTAATAGTTTAACTTTTAACTTTTACTTTTCAAGATCAGATTTAGTTATACTTAGAATCAAGTCAGCTAATTAAATGGAAAATAATTAACCATCATATATTTTAGTCACTTCCTAAAAGACCTCCAAATAGATTCATACTTTGATTTATACCAGTATTAGAAACTAGTTCTATTATTTAAGCTCTGAATCTATCATTCCTAGCAGAGTATTAGTATCTAACAAAATTTAAAGTAACTTCTTCTTCCAATGGAAGTAAATATTTGTGAGTCAGATAGTATAATACAACATATGGTTAGGTTATGAGCTTAATTCTGAACAACAAGATTATTTGGGCCCAAATCTTGACTTTACGCACTAGTAACTTTGTAGTTATAGTGAACATCTACTGGATTTCTCTATGTCTCCATTTATCATCTGAAGAATGAAGAAAGAAGTATTTGCTTCATTGGATTATTACAAGATATACATGAATTAAAAATGTAAAACATAGAGAATGGTGCATGCTATATATAAATTAAGCACTCAATAATGTTTGATTATAAGAATTCAGTCAAATAACTGTTTTAACCATGACTCAGCGCTCACACTTCAACTGTCACTACCAGTTAACAATCAAAATATTTGTAATAACATTTTTTTCAATCTCAGGGACACAATAAAAGTAACGACAAAGGTATAAAGCTAAAAAAATTAAAAAGTCAACCTATTCCACAATAATCACTGATAACATTCCCAGCTTATAGTTATGTATATTCAGATATGTAAGGCAAAATACTTGCATAAAAGCAGTATATGATAAAATGCTATTAATAATTTTGTCCTTTAATTTATAAAACAAAAATGAAGTAAATTTTGAAAAAACTGTTGAACTGATGAATGATTCTTTACTTCAAGAGACATTATTTCTTAACATACTCTCCTGTAGTGTAGAAATGTGACTATCCAGCCTTTTAAGGTGTTGTATTCCCTATGCTCCTTTTTACGTTTCAGTTTTCAACAAAATCAATACCTATCTGCTATTCTCCTATAAAAAATGAGAAAATTGGCACTTACAATGCTTTCTCTCACAAGTTTAGTTTTTTACCTATTCTTTCTATATTGTCAAGGTTTATAGCATATACATTCTAATCTGTAACGAAACATGGAGTTTAGGTTTTTGTTGAAATGAATTCCTCGCTGGTCCTTTTACCACTGTCCCACAATTCTTGAGTTTGTTTGTTTGTTTGTTTGTTTTTTGTATTTTTCTGAAGCTGGAAACGGGGAGAGACAGACAGACTCCCGCATGCGCCGGACCGGGATCCACCTGGCACGCCCACCAGGGGCTACGCTCTGCCCACCAGGGGGCGATGCTCTGCCCCTCCGGGGCGTTGCTCTGCTGCGACCAGAGCCACTCTAGCGCCTGGGGCAGAGGCCAAGGAGCCATCCCCAGCGCCCGGGCCATCTTTGCTCCAATGGAGCCTTGGCTGCGGGAGGGGAAGAGAGAGACAGAGAGGAAGGAGGGGGTGGGGGTGGAGAAGCAAATGGGTGCTTCTCCTATGTGCCCTGGCCGAGAATCAAACCTGGGTCCCCCGCACGCTAGGCCGACGCTCTACCACTGAGCCAACCGGCCAGGGCCAATTCTTGAGTTTCTTAATTGGCAGTGGCACCCATTCGACACTGTCAGGAAGGTAGTAGGCATAGAGCAGTGAACAAAACAAAGTGTGCTTCCATGGAGTACGTCCTGGAAGGGTGGTCATAGGAACTTGCAGAAAAAAGAGCAAAGGAATACAGAGTAATAGAAGGAGGTGTTACTTTAAACAGGACAGTCAATGAAGCTCTCCTTGAGGAAGTAGGTTATATTTTCAAATGTATGTTTACTCGACTCACAGTTTGGTTGGACATTATATTTTGTAATATTTTCATTTGCTTAGAGCTTGGTAGATACGGCTTTATTGTCTTTGGACAGAGAATGGTGGTGTGGGGAGTCTGAAGACTTCCACCCAGAGAGGAGATCGGCTTTTTCTGCCTGAATGCCTGAATAACTCTTCACTTATCTTTGCAGTTCAAGCGCTTAAATGGGCTATGGGTTCATGTGCATTTCTTTATTATTCCCCCCTGTAAACTAGATGTCCTTTTAAGCTGAGGATTCTCAATTGCAAGTAAAATATTTTCATGTCTCACATTTAAAATTATTTTTCTGTTTTACACTGAAATAGAGTATGTTCTTGTTGATATAAGTATTAGGTATATCTTTGAAAGTTACAAAACATCACACAGTAAACAATTAAAATGTTAGATGAATAGATATGTTTTCCTATCTCCTAGAGTAGCACTAACCAAGAGAACATTTTGTGACATTGAAAATGCTCTATACTTGTGCTGTCCAATATAGTAGCTACTAACTATATAAATGGAAAGCTTTCCATATTGTAATTATATTCTCACTTGTTTATATCTCTTTTCTCTAACTTACAGCTGTAGAACATTTTTGGCACCACAGAAAATTCTGTCCATCAATTGCTGGTCTAGAAAATTTTAAAAATTTGTCTATCAATCATCTATCAATTTAAATTGTTTACTCTGTAAGCATCTTACAATTGTCAATGATACACTTTATACTTATATCAATCAGGATTTTGAAGAAGTATCACAACTTAATTGTTTAAAATGAAAATCAGGAGGTATTTTATTTTTTCAGTGACTAAAACAGTTATATGCGTCCCTGTCCCTCCCCTCTCCCCCAATTCATGCACCTTTGCATATGTAACAGATCACGACCTGCCCTCTGAGCATAGGCAGTTTTCTGTGTATCTCATCTTTAACTCTATCATTTTCCCTGACTCCTTCAACTCTTTAGCACATACCTTTTAGAATATGAATTTTTACAAGCTGATTCAAATCCATTATGGAACAAAGCAAACAAGAAGTAAATATTTTTAAAAGCAATTTCCTAGCAGTTACTTATTAGACTGATGTATTTTTCAAAACTAAACACAAAGTGTTCTTATGTCATCCACAAAAAATTTAATAATACTTATTAGTTATGTTTTTAACCTATAAAGTAATACTTAACTATCCTTGTAAAAATCAATATTTATTGAATAACTAATGATTTAAAATGTGGTAAATGTTCAATATAGAAAATTATAAAATAAAGAAATATATAAAAAAGAAAATAATAAACTGTTAATCTTTCACCTAGAAATAATAACTCTGAATATATCTAAGTATATCCCTTCAGTCTTTTATGTATATATACCGTATATATTTACAAAATGCATATTACAACATATTATTTGTATTCTATAATTATATTTTTAGTATTTTCACTTAGTTATTTTTCAAAATAAGCTTTTCAATGATTGTACATCATATTATATATAGCAATTTATCATTTCCTAGTGTTGAACCTTTCAGTTGTCTGCAGTCCAAGAATAATACTTTGCATCTTAAATTATTTTTTTCTGAGATATATAAACACCCACAAAGTCATAGTGAAAAATATAATAAACAACCCAGTTTCTACCACTTGGCTTTAACAAATCTCAACAATTGGCATACTTGAGAAGCAAACCAGGAATTGCAGCAAGCACAAAGTAACACTCTCATGTGAAAGCATAAAAATTGGTTGAAAATCTTTAAAAGGAACAATAAGATCCGCAGATTGCCTATTTCCCCCTCAGAGCCAGGACACTACTCCTCCCCTGCTGTGCAAGAGAAATGGAGAGGTCAAATCAGACAAACTTTGGAAGTAGGAGCACGTACAGGTCAGGGGTGAGGCATCATATTGAAGACAGGGTAACTTATTGAAATCTTCAGACAGATGGGCAAGACAATTTCCTCTTCCTCATACACACAGACGCAGTGGCTCCCCTTGCTAACCTCTCAGAAGGCCAGAAGCAATTCTTAAGTACAACAGGCAGGAGATAGGGAGATTAGAGGATTCCTCTCTGGAAAAATTGACAAAATTAAGAGAAAAACCCTTTAGAGAGACACCGCTAGCTAAGTACACAGTAAATCTACCAGACCACAAGTTATATGTTCAAATACACAGAACTTCAAATAGCTCTGCAGTCTCTTACTCTTCAATATCAAAGGACAGCCAAAAATGATCAGATATTTCAGAAAAGCATCCAATAAGGAATTCAAAGACCAAGATAAACAAGCAAGAAATAAAAATGCCAGAAACAGATAAAACGTCAAAAAGAATAAAAAGCAAGAGCTGTTATATGAAACTGTATAAAAAATAAAACACTTCAAATAAAAGAAAATCACTGGAAAAAACTTGAGTTTCTAGTAATTAAAAATATAAGAACAGATTTGAAAAAATTGACCAGAATAGAAGAGCAAGTTGGTCAAATCTCTCAGAATAAAAACAAAACACAACACAACAAACAATAGAGATGATAGCAATGATAATGAAAAATCACTTTTCTTTCCAACTGCCAGGCATTATTCTAAACCCTTTCTTTATACATTAACAACATACTTAATCCTTAAAACAATCTTAAGAGTAAGCACCATTATTAAACTCACTTTAGAGATGAAAATATTTTAGTACACAGGTTAATTAACTTGATGGCCAGTCCCGCTCTATTATTCAGTCTCTTCACCATTATGCTGTGCTGCCTCTTAAAGAGACAGAAAATGAGAGGCAGGAAAATACTTAGAGGATTAGTCCAGGGAGTTGGTCCTGTAAAAGATATTCTAGATGGAGAAACAGAGATAATAGAGGAAAATATTCAAGAAGTAATCTAAGAGAAATCTCCAGAAAGGAAAAATAAGGAACTTTAGATTTAAAATCCTACTGAGTACTCAAACTTATAAGTGAAATAGACATACACCAAAACATACAATTCTGACCTTACAGAATAAGGGAGAATAAAGAATATATCCAAATACCTTCCAGAGGTTGGGTGGAATTTATCAGGACAGTGAATGCCATCAAACTTTGCAACAGCAACACTGGGCTTTTCAGAGAGAAAGTTAGTTCTACCAGGTGGTGTTGCAGTGGATAGAGCATCAGTCTGGGATGCTCAGGACCCAGGTTTGAAACCCCAAGGTTGCTAGCTTGAGCGTGGGATCATAGACATGACTCCATGGTCACTGGCTTGAGCCCAAAGGTTGCTGGCTTGAAGCCCAAGATTGCTGGCTTGAGCACAAGGTCGCTGGCTTGAGCATAAGGTCGTGGCTTGAGCAAGGGGTCAATGGCTGAATTGGAGCCTCCCAGTCAAGGCATGTATGAGAAAGCAATCAATGAACAACTAAGATGCCACAACTATGAGTTCATGCTTCTCATCTTTCTCCCTTCCTGTCTTTCTCTCTCTTGGAAAAAGAAAGGAGAAGGAGAAGGAGAAAGAGAAGGAGAAGGAGAAGGAGAAGGAGAAGGAGAAGGAGAAGGAGAAGGAGAAGGAGAAGGAGAAGGAGAAGGAGAAGGAGAAGGAGAAGGAGAAGGAGAAGGAGAAGGAGAAGAAGAAGAAGAAGAAGAAGAAGAAGAAGAAGAAGAAGAAGAAGAAGAAGAAGAAGAAGAAGAAGAAGGCGGAGAACAAGAAGAAGAAGAAGAGAAGAAGGAGACAGAGAAAAACACAACTAGGGCAGAAGAACAATTCTAGCAAACTTTTTCATATAAACTGACAAGCTGAATCTACAATTTGTATGGAAATGTAAAAGCCCATAGCAACCAAAACAAGTTTGCTAAAGAAAAAAGTTAGAGGAGTTAAAAATACCTGATTTCAAGACATTATAAAAGTAGAAAAATAAAATCTGTGTAAGGTAGATATATGGTTCAATGGAACAGAAAAGAAAGTTGAGAAAGACACCCATATATTTATTTAATAGATTTTCTACATTGTACCAAGGCAATTCAATAGGGAAATGATAATAAATTTCCAGAAAACAGCAAAGGAGATAATCTTAGTGGCTCTGGGGCACTCCAGGAGTAAGCATACTATGGCTTGTAGGTCAAACCAGTTACATGTTATTATAAATAAAGTTTTATTGGAACATAATCATGCCATTTGCTTATGATTACTTTAGTGATAAAACAGCAGAACTGAGAAGTTGTAACAGAGACCATATGGCTTGTAGTGCCAAAATTATTTACTGTTTAGTGCTTTAAAAAAAAAAAGTGTGCTGACCCCTGTGTTATTCAATATGACATTTATTGCACCAGAACATACCATATCATTATGTTCTTGTTTTCTAAAATAAAGAATATATTTTTGGTTCTTTTCTGCAATGTGGTACTTCCAGTTCCCATATATTGGATATCAAGGATCAGGGATAAATAAAAATAAAAAGCAGCTTTTATAAGTTCCGTACAGAAGATTGGCTGGAAAATAATATAATTTCTCTACCTCTTTTAATCAAATGAATCAGGTTAGAAAATTAACATGAATAAAGAAATTGGCACTATTTTCAGACAAAAATAACTGTTTATGCTACATTAAAAAAAAAACTACATGAGCCTGACCTGTGGTGGCACAATGGATAAAGTGTCAACCTGGAACACTGAGGTCGCTGATTCGAAACCCTGGCTTCCCTGGTCAAGGCTCATATGAGAGTTGATGCTTCCTGCTTCTTCTCCCTTCTCTCTCTCTCTCTCTCTCTCTCTCTCTCTTTCTCTCTCTCTCTCTCTCCCTCCCTCCTTTCTAAAATGAATAAAATATTTTTAAAAATAAAAAAATCAATATGAAACCAAATTATTATAGACTTCCAATACTAAAATATACCACAGTATTTAAGCATATTTATTTTTTCATCAGAAACATTTATCCCTAGCCATAAGATGCTGTAAATATATTTCTTTCCTTTTCAATTCAAGCCGTTCTCTGCTTACTGCTCTATTATTTTGTGGTCTTTGTTTTGGCAGATGCACAAGCAAAATCTGATTCCAACAGTTTGACCCTTCTCACTTTTTATGTTCTCTAGGGCATAATAAAACCCAAGATACAATCCCTCAGCAGTTAATGAAGCTTAACCTCCCACCCTCTTAATTACCAATGCATTACACCAACCATGGGCATCATACTCCTCTCTAAGCTATTTTACAATTCAGCAGAAGTACTACTGAGCTATTATGTAGCAACATAATCCATGCAGCATGAGAAATCCTTCTTAAAAATAAAATCTTTTGATCCTTGCAGGTTTTGGTAACTGTATAATTAATACTACTTAAGCATTATCCATGTATCAGTAAGTATATTATATTGTATCAGTAAGTATATTACTTTGCTGATTTTGACTGTTTTGGGGGGGAGAAGGGAGATTTTCTGAAAGAGAAACAAATCCAAAGATACCATTATCATAATGTGAATACAAAGTATGCCAAATATCCAGCCTGAGTATCCATATATTACAAGTATGCCCTCCAATTACCTTCCTTAAATATTTAAAAGTGTATGGGGGGAGAGGTGACTTCAATTGTTAAAAGCATTTAGAAATGTGAATGGCATGGAGTACTTCAGAAAGCTGGGGAGGATACAGGTGATGTTACATAAAAATGTTTTAAAAACTCCTAGATTTTGAGATCAGTAATTTGTGAATTAATTTATGTCCATCCATATTTCAAACTAAATTCACTACAGAGTAGGTAACATCTTAGTGCAATTGTAGATATTTTTCTTGATTATAAAGGTGGTAAAATTATTGATATTAAAAAAAAAAGGCAAAATCACCATACAAACATTTTATTTTTTATTTTTTTTTTTAATTCATTATAGAGAGGAGAGAGAAGGGGAGAGAGAGAGACAGAGAGGGAGAGAGAGAAGGGGGGCGGAGCTGGAAGCATCAACTCCCATATGTGCCTTGACCAGGCAAGCCCAGGGTTTCGAACCGGCGACCTCAGTATTTCCAGGTCGACGTTTTATCCACTGCGCCACCACAGGTCAGGCCATACAAACATTATTTTAACTAAACTTCCAAGTTAAGCTAACCACAAAAATGATGCTTTTTATTTTGCAACTATATCAATAACATAGATCTGAAAAATAAGACCAGTGTTCCCAATAATTTCCCATTGATTCTTTCACATTTCCCTTTAACCTATGAAGCAGAAATGTGTTGAGAGGACTGAAAAATCTCTGGTTTGTTCACTTAGAGGAAAGAAGGACAATAACTTGAACAGCAGGAAACAGAACTCTGTATTAGAAGTATTCAGAAATGAAGGGAAAGGGTTGCACTACGTTAAAAAAAAAACTGTCTTCATTTAAATGCAAATCATAATCTAATTATTTAAAAATATTACAATGTAAACTATCATATTTTTTTAAAGAGCACCATCCATAGAAGGATCTCAAAGCAATTTAGACACGTAATTAATCCCTGAGTCCTACTGCAATCTGTACTGAGGTTGGGAAAATGAGGTAGGCACATTTAAATTCCTCACATAGGTCCTAGTAGTATACCCACTAACATCATAAATAGCACTCCCAGTCTTGATCAAGGCAGCCACATGCTCTTGCGACTGCTTATTGATGGCACCAACATAAAAGGAGTTACAGGGACACATACTGGGGTCTTGGCATTGGAACATTAGCTCCCATAATTATTTTCTCACATAGGTAAACCAATAAAAACTGTCAAGCTGTTAAGAACAAGAGTCCATGAAGTCTATATTACTTTCATCAAATTTCCTCAAAATGTCAATTTAAATACAGAATTAATTTGTTTTAGCCATCCAAATATAAAAGTTATATACAATGGGAGAACATATTCACTAATACAGCTGGTAAAGGGTTAATAACCAAAATTTATAAAGAACTTCTAAAACTCAACACCAGGAATGAAAATAATCCAATTAAAAATGGGCAAAGGAACTGAATAGACACTTCTCCAAAGAGGACATACAGATGGCCAATAGGCACATAAAAAAATGTTCAATGTCACTAATCATTGGAGAAATGCAAATTAAAACCATGATAAGATACCACCTCACACCAGTTAGAATGGTGCTCATCAATAAAACAACATAGAATAAATGCTGGTAAGGATGTGGAGAAAGGGAACCCTCCTGCACTGCTGGTGGGAATGCAGACTGGTGCAGCCACTGTGGGAAACAGTATGGGGATTCCTCAAAAAATTAAAAATGGAACTGCCTTTTGCCCCAGCTATCCCACTTTTAGGAATATATCCAAAGAACACCAAACCACTGATTCAAAAGAAGAAATGTACCCCCATGTTTATGGCAGCATTGTTTACAATAGCCAAGATCTGGAAACAGCCCAAGTGTCTGTCAGTGGAGGAGTGGATTAAAAAGCTGTGGTATATATACACAATGGAATACCACGCAGACATGAAAAAGAAGGAAATCTTACTTTTTGCAATGGCATGGATGGACCTGGAGACTATTATGCTAAGTGAAATAAGCCAGGCAGAAAAAAAAAAATCATGTGATCTCACTTATATGTGGAATCTAATGAACAAAGTGAACTGAGGAACGGAAAAGAGGCAAAGGCAGGGTCACAGGGAGCAGAGGGACAGCTGTCAGAGGGCAGGGGGATGAAGGGATGGGATCAGAGAAGTTGAAGGGATTAGTAAAACTATACATATATATATATATATATATATATATATATATATATATATATATATATATATATAACACAGAGATATAGTTAACAAGACAGCAAATCCCAGAGGGAAGTGGGGAGGAAATTAGGGGGAGGGGGCATAGAGAGTATAATTGGGGACACAGGGGTGGGGTTATGGTGTTATATTGAGTGGGACACTTGAATCCATGTTAACACAATAAATTAAAAGTAATAAAAATTAAAAATAAATAAATAAGTTATACATGTTCCTTCAAAACATTCTCTTTACCTCAAAACAAATTTCTTAGAAAGCTTCAAGTAAGAAATTCCATGTTTTTACTTATAGAGAGACAAGAACGCATAGATGGCATGTATTAATATTTCTAGCCATAAAATTTGGAATTTCATTTTCATGTTCCTTTTCAAAGTGAAGTACATATTAAATGCAGTCAGTTTAATCTGGCTCTGGCTGTATAACTAATAAAATCCATACTCAGATAATATAAGTTAAAATGAAGATATCTATTAATTAGGTAACTATCATCATGAAAAACATATGAACCTGTGAGTGTATATGTATTACGTATACACACACACACACCTGTTTGTCTATCTTTATATATATATATATATATGTAAATATTCCTAGTTATAGAAAAAATAATGAATGGTGAACAATGTGGTCCCTGTAATAGACGTATCTTAGTTACAACATATTTTGTGTTTTAGAGAGTAGACTAAATTTGCTACTTAATCACTGGTATTAGTGGGTTTAGTTAGCAAGATCATGTGTAATAATCCTCTTTAGTAAATGTTTACTGTCTAAGGGCATATATTAACCTGTTTTTAAGAAAACATGATATATGAAAATCTATATTAAGCAAGCAGGTTATAGAATTAATATTTGAGTTATAGGAAAATTATTATGCTGGCCCAGGATTCCTATAATATTCCTTTAAGTATTAAGTGTCCCTACTGAATGAATATACATTAAAATAATTTATAAAAACCTGACAGAGTAAAACACTAAATATAATTATTTTAAAGGTTAGGAGAGTGATATCCTTATACATATTTATTAAATTGAGATTGAATTGTGACGTTGTTAAAAAAAAAGAAGAGATATTCTAAAGTTTCAGGGATATCTACTACCAAAGAAATCTCAAATAGGAATAGAATTAGGCATGTATCTTCATCTAAGAGGTCCAGATCAGTTAAATCCCTAGCTCAGGAGCACTCAGCGACTGGTTTTGTTTGTTGGGTATAAAGTGAAATTGGATATCACTTTATTTTTATTAAAGTTGAAATTTATATTCTGTAGTACATTTGTGTTATTAGAACAAAACTAATTCTCTTTCTACTCATTGAGTACTGAGCAAAAAAGTAAAATAGATTTTCTTTAATTCTATAGTACCCTGTATGATATAATTTGTTTTAAGAATATAAAGTAAGAAGTTCCACTTCATAGTCTCAGATTCACTTGTTACTTCCAATTCATCTTCAGTTTCATATTATCTACCTTGTTTCTAAAATCTAGCACAGACTTTTAGACATACACACACACAAAACTGTACTAAGAATATTTTACAAAAACAATACACACATTTCAAATACCTGTGCTTTCATTAATATTACAGAATCTTAAAAAATGGTTGTGGTGAACTAATGACACTTCTTGCAACTGCTTATCAGATTTTGTTGAACAAAACTTCAGGCAAGACTGGCCACTGAAGGAATGACCATGACACTAGCTGCAGAGAGCCCTGCCTTCTTCGGGGTTGCCACAAAGTAAAGTGACCCTTTCGTGTACAAGAAATCTCCACAGACTATCTTTTTAATCTGTGACCCTTGATGCTGCACTGCCTTTCTGTTTTCATGGGACCCTCTACATTTCCTTTTTTAATATATTAATTTGGGGAGCTGATGAAAAGTATTTCCTTTTACTTTTAATGGCTCTGGTTTTCAGATTTTCAAGTCATGTATCCCTCCAAAAAGGACTGAATACTTTCTTATGAATACTTTGTTTTGTAAAAGTATTCAAAAGAAAAATGAACTCCATTTCTAATATTCTCAATTCTGGTCTTGTGTGGCTTATTTTCAAAATAATAATATGCTATATCATAGTTCCAAGATTTGAACATTTCTTCTGAGCATAATAATAACCATTAAGTATTCACAGTAATTCATTTTTTTGGTAAGCTCAAAATAAAATTTTTAAAAAATTTTTTTTATTTATTGATTTTTAGAGAGAGAGAGGAGTGAGAGAGTGAGAGAGAGAGAGAGAGAGAGAGAGAAGGGGGGGAGGAGCAGGAAGCATCAACTCCCATATGTGCCTTGACCAGGCAAGCCCAAGGTTTCGAACCGGTGACCTCAGTGTTCCAGGTCGACAATCTATCCCACTGTGCCACCACACGTCAGGCTCAAAATAAAATTTTTGGAAGTAAATGTGAGGTGTGGAATAAGTGTGTTTCAAGATTTAGAATGCAAAACTCCCAGATATTTAATATTTAAATTTGGCACTCTGGAATAAGATAGCTCGAGTATTATCCCTATCTCACTAAGAAAGGTTAAGTGACCTGTGTGAGGTTCTGTTACTAGTTAAGTAGTAACACAGAGATTATTATCTAAGCTCAGATCCCAAGTATCTTTCACCTTCTTGAAGATAAATACTATGAAGTATGGTATTTTTTTCTATATGTCTTAGGCTATTTTTCTGCATGCAAAATTCCTTTTTTTTTGTTGGCTGATGTACAAACATCAAATCCAAATGTGTATTTATTTTAATGTTTTATCAAAATGGTTCTCCCTAGCTAGAGACAGGGTTTATTTTCCTTTATATTTTCATCCTATCTTGCATTTGCTTGCTGGAAAATAAGGCACATGCCATCCTTTAAAAGCTGGCTACAAATGTAGGTCACTGGAAGCAGTACTGAGCCTTTGCATGTTTTTTCTTCGTCTTTTTAGTTTGCCAAAGAAGCTGTAACTGTGGCTGCCAGAGGAGAACTTAGAATTTTAAATAAGCTCTCTTAAGTAGCGAGGGAGGAAAAAAGAGAGTGAAACCCTGGGGTCAAACAGCACATTTCCGGCTCAACTAGCACTTTAGAGTTGTGAGCACCAAAAAACACAAATCTGATCATTTTCTGAGCCAATAAAATGTTGACAAAAAATAAGAAATGTTGACAAAGAAATGAAGGTAACATATACTGATTATAGCTCTGCAAAGGGGTCTTCTAACATTTGTCCTTATACTCTGGACAGAAGATACAGTGACAAAACAGTTTTGATAGGAAATACAGTAAACATTATATGTTACAGTAAAAATGCATGAGAAAATGTGTTATGTTTTTGAATATGCAATAAGGCTTGCAAAATAGAATGACAGAAGGGCCAGGAAATAATTTTTAATTATTTATACATAATGTATTAAATTACAACTTTGGAGGTAAATATAATTTTAAAAATTCAAAAATATATTTGGCTAACCAAAGGGTGTTTAACTTCATCCTTTCAGTTATCTTAGTTTTTGGCAGAACAAGGAAAAGAAGATAGATCTGACATATCTCTGTTTTCTGTTTACTCCAGAAGACCAGACTGTCTACAATGTACTAAAAGCAACAAGTAACTGAAAGGATGGAGAGCAAACACACGCTGAATCATGACACCAAACTGATAAAAGAAAAACAAACCTTTTTAATAGAAATTCAAATTTTACATTGTTTATCAAATAATACTGCTATATCTAATTCTAAATTAGTTGGTATTCCTGATCTCATTTATAACCAAAGAATCCAATAAAGCAAAGGTTACATGATACAATGAATAAGAGCTTAACAAATTAATTCAATATTTGGATAAAAAATGGACATTTTCGGATATAAAATAATGCACTCAAATTATTAAGATAGAACTTTAATTTTTACTTACAGATTAAAAGTCCATAAAAAGAATTCTGAAGATGCTAGTCTTAATTTTTAAACTTCATTACTAAATATCTTGTTCCTGTACTAATTCATCAAATACAATATGGTTCATTTAAAATGAACTGTTACTTATTCCATGATTATGGGTTATTATAAAGTAATTCATTTTCAATTACAAAATATTTTCTCTATATTAAATATGAATTTTATCATAACTGGTTTAAAATTTGAGCTATTTATTTACTAATATGTTTGATGTTAAAATTTATTATATGCTGTACGCTTTTAGCAAACATCAATGTAGTTATAACACTCCCGCTGGTAAGCATGTACTTATCCTGGGTACATATTAAAAAAAGAAAACAACAAAAAACGTTTAAGCTTAAAAGAATTCTAGCCTCTAACAGGCTGATGCCAAAGAGGAAATACAAATGGCCAACAGATACATGAAAAGATGATCAACATCACTAATTATCAGAGAAACGCAAACTAAAACCACAATGAGTATCACCTCACACCTGTCAGAACGGCTACCATCAATAAATCAACAAACAGCATGTGCTCATGAGGAGGTGTAGAAAAGGAAACCTTCATGCACTGTTGGTGGAAATACAAATTGGTGCAGCCACTGTCGAAAGTACTACGGAGTCACCTCAAAAAATTAAAAACAGAACTACCGTCTGACCCAATTCCATTTCTAGGAACACACTGAAAGAAACCCAAAATACTCACTTCAAAGAATATATGCACCCTTATCTTATTGCAGCATTATTTCCAATAGCCAAGATTTGGAAGCAGCCAAAGTGCCCATCAGTAGATGAGTGGATAAAAAAGCTGTGGTACATTTACACAATAGAATACTACTTGGCTGTAATAAAGAAGGAAATTTAACCCTTGTGACAGCATGAATGGACCTGGAGAGCCTTATGTGAAGTGAAATAAGCCTGTCAGAGAAAGACAAGTATCATATGATTTCACTTTTATGTGGAAACTAATGAACAAAGGAAACTAACAAACAAAATAAAAACAGACTTATAGAGAACAGACTGACAACTGTCAGAGGGAGGGGGGAATTAGGGAATTGGGTGGTAAGGTGAAGGGATTAAACAAAAAGAAGATAAAAAAAAAACTCAGACAAAAGTATGGTGATTAGCAGAGGTAGAGGGGGATAGAAGAGAGTAAAAGGAGGGTAAATGGTGACGGAAGGAGAGGATTTAAGACGGCGAACATACAATATAACACACAGATGATGTTTTATAGAACTGTACACCTGAAACCTATATAATTTTATTAACCAATGTCACCCAATAAATTCAATAAAAAAATTAACCCTTTGCTCTATTACATATCTCTTCCTGCATCAATGTTATATTTGGCATATCATCACATAAATATTGAATAGATTCAATGTAAGTTTTAAAATTTACCTTAGTATATTATGAAATAGCATTTAAGTTTACTTTAAAAATCATTTTACTTTAATCCTATAAATATTAACACATAATAGCATAGTATTAAAATTATGAAAAAGATATAAAAGAAAAATCTTAAAATTTTCAAGTTCTAAAGAAATGTTTGTGTGTGGGTGTGTATGTGTGTATAATTTTTTATCAGCCTATCTCATAAATATATTTTAACATAAAATGTAATTTTTGATATTTTAGAGAACATTCTATAGAAAGTTTTTCAGAAAATACTCACTATATTTGAGATGATCAAGAATTTTCTTTTGGATAGAAAAGTTAACTGAAAAATACTTCCCATAGGTGTTTTTGAGAGCTTTCACAACAGCACATACATTCTTCTACAGGATTTTCTAAGGGATGTAATTTTTCAGCATTACATCTTAATGCTGACTTCCCGAAGGAGCTTTGACTACAATAGGCATGAATATGTTTTCAAAGGATGATGGATAAATTGCTGGGTGATTACAGATGCTAGACAGCTGATGGGGTTTTTTATCCTTTACTTGTCTTATGGTTATATACAGTTTTAAGATAATTACGGTCTATAAGATTGTCTTTTTCCTTTTCTTTTACCAGCAATATTTGCCTTGGTTTAGATTCCAAAAATCCACAATCATACATCATAAAATAAAAACTAAGCAATTACAACATTTTCCCATCTATATTGTATCCCTAAACATTGTTAATGCTTCGGTTTTAGTCATTCATTGTTGGACTGTTGATATAAACAAAGTTCTAAGTATAATTCTAATTGAGTTGGACACCTGAAATCCCGACTGAATACTATGTATCCACACAGTAGTAGTCACCATCTCATTTTAAATTACAAAAATATTTCATTTATTGTTCTGAGAGAGATGCTAAAAACTTTGTCTACTCACTGGTGATATGAAGAATACAAATAATTTGTTTGTATCAGCCATAATTTTCTAATCCAGTCTGTTCAAAACATGTAAACAACAGCTGTACCACATAAAATATGTATATGTTAAAATAATGTTTTATATTTTTATAGAAAAATGAGAATAGGATGTTATTCTTTTAAATCAAATATTGTTTTAGCAATACGTATCACACATGTAAAAAGATAAAAGTGACAATATAAATTAGTATTTATTATGCTATAAATTCTTTGTAAATGAGTTAGTAATTTGCCATTTTGTTAACTATGCATAAAGATGAAAACATTCTATGGGAAAAAAATAACTTTAGATTATGAATTCTATTCAAATAATAGCTTAAATTGACTTTCTGTACTGGACAAAGAAATGAAGAATTCTAAATGTTAAAATTCTCCTCTCTGGGGTGAAGTGTATTTGGCTTTAAAAATATATGGTATCTCTATCACATTTTATTATTGCATATTTCTTAGAAGAGAATATTTTCTGGCATTCTCAAAGCAAAATAACATTAATGATGAGTATTTCTGATTTCTGAATCTTCTAATTCCTAGCTTTGAGATACTGATACCATAATGTCTGATGATATTCTGTAGTTGTTTCTCCTTACCTAACTTCTTATGGATTTCTTTTATCAACGCTATAAGTTTATTTATTGTAAGTTTTTAAAAGTTTATTCATATTTTCTCACATCTAATCTAAAGTTTAAGTTAAATAGTTGCCCAGAACACTAATTTAAAAATGAAACTATATGCTTAAATAAATGTATTACTGTTTTTAAGAGAAAAAAGGTATGTCTGGTCTCATTAGTGCATTTAAATATAATTTATATATGCAGAAACATATTATCTTGTTTATATATAAATATAGACAACCTTTCTTCATAAAATGTTCAAAATACAATATTGAATACACAGAATATACTCTATTCTGTACCTGTAAAATGTTGGCAGGTTCTTCCTTTGCAGACGCAACCAACAAAGTATGCCCACTGAGGATTCCTTCTGCCAAGAAATACTTGAAGAGCATAGGAGAGTAGATATTATATTTATCCTCTTCTGTAAAAGAGAAAAAAGTTATAGTCAGAACCCTACCATATACCAAGCATACTCAGGTATGTTTATAATTTTTCTCCTTAAAACAAGTATATGAGGTGGGGCAATAATTGTGTTTTTCCTAAGGTATATACGTATTTAAACATGTATATGTACATATCAAAGAGTATTTTTTCTTTGAGTTTCTTTAAAAAATGCAATGGTGTAAAGCAAAAGTGACAGACTGACAAAAGATAGAAATAAGTTATATTTAAAGATTTTATTATACATACCTCAGTAATTGACAGAACTAAAGAAAGAAATCATTCAAAAAATCTGAACAACTTCCTCAACCACCTTAATCTGATTATATCATACAGTTCCAGAATATACATTCTTTTTTTAATGTATCTAGAATGTACACAACAAATCATATGCTAATCCAATAAACAAGTATCTGTACACTTCAAAACATTAAAATCTTTTTTTTTTTAAGATTTTATTTATTCATTATAGAGAGGAGAGAGAGAGAGAGAGAGAGAGAGAGAGAGAGAGAGAGAAGGGGGGAGGAGCAGGAAGCATCAACTCCCATATGTGCCTTGACCAGGCAAGCCCAGGGTTTTGAACCAGAAACCTCAGCGTTTCCAGGTTGACGCTTTATCCACTGCGCCACCACAAGTCAGGCCAAAACATTAAAATCTTAAAGTATGTTCACAAATTGTGATAGAATTCAATTATAATTCAGTAACAAAAAGATATCTAGAAAAGTCCAAATATCTTAAAACCAAAGCACACATTTCTAAGTAACTGTAGATAAAAAATCAGTAAAAATAAACATATTTTGAACTAAATGATTATAAAAATACAATATTTAAAAAGCTTTGAGGAACAGATTGAGCAGGCCACAGAAGAAAATGTATAGCTTCTAGTGCTAAAGTCAAATCAATATGCTAAGTTTCATTTTGAAAAGCTAAACAAGCCTGACCAGGCAGTGGCACAGTGAATAGAGCCTCGGCTTGGGATGCAGAGAGCCAGGTTTGAAACCCCATGGTTGCTGGCTTGAACCCAAAGGTTGCTGGCTTGAGCCCAAGGTTGCTGGCTTGAGTCTAAGGTTGCTGGCTTGAGCAAGGGGTCACTCAGTCTGATGTCACCCCCTGGTCAAGGCACATATGAGAAAGCAATCATGAACAACTAAGGTGCCACAATGAAGAACTGATGTTTCTCATCTCTCTCCCTTCCTGCCTATCTGCCCCTCTCTCTGTCTCTCTTGCTAAAAATAGAAAAGCTAAATGATAAGAACATATAAAATTAAAGCAATCAATACAAGCAGTACAGCTACTTTGGAAAAGAGTTTGGCAGTTTCTGATAAAGTTAAACATACAGTTATAGAAAATGACAATTTGACTCCTGCATATTTACAGGAGATAAAAACACATGTCCACAAATAGATTTATACAGATTGTTTATGGCAGCTTTTTTGGGAATAGCCAAAACCTGGAAACAACAAATGTTGATCAAATCGTGAACAGAAAACCAAACGGTATTGTCACAAATGAAGTACTAATTAACAATGAAAGAAATGAGTTACTGATATACATACATTGAAAAACATGGATGAATCTCAAAAACATTAAGGTAAGTGAAAAAGGCCAGACACAAAAGTATATATGGTATGATTGCCAGATGGTATGTGATACTCTAGAGCAGGGGTCCCCAAACTATGGCCCGTGGCCCCCTGAGGCCATTTATCTGGCCCCCGCCGCACTTCCGGAAGGGGTACCTCTTTCATTGGTGGTCAATGAGAGTACATCCTGTGCTCCTGGAGTACTTTATGTGGCATCGCTCACGTACAGTACTACTTCTGGTGACGCAGGATGCACATGCGCATCACGGCTCCGGAAGCGCGTCATATCACTTGTTACGGCTAGCAGTGACAAATATGGAACAGGACATTGACCATCTCATTAGCCAAAAGCAGGCCCATAGTTCCCAATGAAATACTGGTCAGTTTGTTGATTTAAATTTACTTGTTATTTTAAATATTGTATTTGTTCCCGTTTTGTTTTATTACTTTAAAATAAGATATGTGCAGTGTGCATAGGGATTTGTTCATAGTTTTTTTTATAGTCTGGCCCTCCAACGGTCTGAAGGACAGTGAACTGGCCCCCTGTGTAAAAAGTTTGGGGACCCCTGCTCTAGAGAAAACAAAATGAATCTGTAGTGATAGAAAGCTGTAGGTACTTGGGGCCAGGAAACGTTTTAGGCACAAACTTTTTGGGATGATGGAAATGTTTCATGTCTTGATTGTTGTGGTTATATGAGTATATAACATACATTTGGAAAAACTCACTAAAATATACACTTAAAATGAGCTCATTTTATTGTATGTAAATTATAATTCAGTCAAGTTGATTAAAATAATTTCCTAAGGTGCAACTAAAACACTAGGTGGTCACTTGTTTATAAACCTTCTCAGTACAGTATATTAGAATTAATCCAAAATCAAACATATCATTTATATAAAGTTTCAGTTTATATATTAAAGAATATAGCTAGTTCTTTAATAAAACCCCCATCACAAATTAAAGTGAGCATTTACAAATCTAAAAGACACAAAATGGTCTTGCTACGGCTTTGGGAGCATTGTATGAGTTTGTGTGTGTAAAGAAGAGGAAACGCTTCCCGGGTCTCTGCAGGGGTCACAGCTGACAGGCAGAAACGCCAGTACGACTAACATGGGTGCGATGACAGCTCTGCCCATCGGTCACTGAAGTTGTCACTCTGGAAGAAAATGCTCATTTTATATAATGGAGAATTTGTCTCTACTCAACTTTAGAACAAAATGGAAAGTCATGTTTTTACAAAGAATTCATTTTACCTTAAATAATTACTATCAAACCAGTTTACAGAAGCAACCCTTTAAGCCAAGGTCATTATAAATCAATGATGTAAGAAACAAATCTGATGTTAAAAACTTTCATTTTTAAAGTTGATATTTTTTTACATGAAAAATTTTAATTAAAAAAATTCACCAATCATCCACCACCATCACAAAATGATTGCTAAAAATTTTTTTATAATTCCTTCCAGTACTTTTTCTGTGGATGTCTTGTCACGTGGTTATAATTATTGCTGAACTTTGTGTCCTACTTTTTTTTCATTTAAACTCACATGTCTAGTAACTATCATGTTCAAGTGTGCATAATATTCCAGTAAATTTACCTACTAAACTTCCTCAGTCATCTCCCACCACGGCCTTTCATGCCGCTTTCAGGCTTTTGTTACTGTGAGATACAAAGTACAAAGGCACTTCATACCCCACATGCCCAAGACGAAACTCAGTAACATTATTTTCTTCCACCAAATGTGATTCTCTTTCAGTTTTTAGGAAACTAGGATGTATTTTTGATACCTCTTTCCTTTCTCTCACCGACCTACTCTTCTTTTAATCCTTAAAATCTTGTTAAATTTATTTTCAAAGTATTTCTGGTTTTTAATCACTTCCCTCCATGCCAATGACATGTTGCTACGAACAACTCTATAAATTGCAATAGCCTCTAATTTATTTCTTTGCATTATTCTCACCCTCCTTCAATTTAGCAGTGACCTTTTCAAAATACAAATCCAAGCATCATGTTACTTCCCTACTTAAAACCTGTCAGTGGTTTCTCATTGCTCTCAGGAGAAACAACTAAATCCTTTAACCTGGTCCACAGGTCTGCATGATTGTCGCCAAAGAGCAGAGTTTAATGTGCATAAAAATATTCGCATTAAGAGTGGCATACACTAGAATCTATGTAAACAAAATAAATTAAAATCAATAAAAAAAAGAGTGGCATAAGTCATGTTTTCCCTTTAAAATGAACATGATTGTTGTTTAACAACTTTTTTGTTTGCTTGTTTAACAACTTTTCAGAAAAGAAATAGATCTAAACTATTGTAATTAGAAAAATAAAATAATTACTTGACAAGTTAAGGACACATTAAAATACTCAGTAAGGGAATGAACTGTATTAGAGAAATATTGCATAAACTAGCAAAACTTACTAGTAGATAATAAAAAATATTGGGTGATTTATCATTAATGAAGAGTGATGATAAGCAATTAAACTAGATAGCACAATTCCTCTTTCTTTATCTCTTAAGTGAGTAAGGGTTTGACTTTTTTTCTTACCTATATATAATCACTAGTGATCTTACGTACATACTTTGCTTGAATTACTATCTCTAGTAGTTATACTGCAACTTAACTTTGGACTGTTGCATATATGGGCTGGGTGAGATGATCACAGTGCCCTGTTAACTCCTGTAGTAGCATTTAATGGACATTATTGAAAGACCCTTGTGGCAGAAAATGCTCCTTATTTCTATAACTCTAGTACTGGGCACATGGTATACATCTAGTAAATATTTGTAGAAGTAATTAAGAAAACACAACAAACAAGAATCCACCCATGTCTTGTAAATCAGCCTGATATACTGTAGTTCGCTGAAAGCACCCCTATCGTAACATACACACACGGACACACACACACACACACACACACACATTCTAACATTATCAACTCTATTTTTTCAGAGGCACAAAAAATAGAAGGAACATCACCTATTTAGAGATTAGTAAAAACAAGATAATATAAAAACTGTGCTCTTCAAGATGAAAATTACCTATTTTGTGAAACAAATTTTGAGGTTGTACAACAAGCATTCAATTAATCTATTTAGTGAATCCCCCTAGTACTGGGGAAGCGGAAATGATAATGATGTGACAGAATGCCAAACGCAAGTGTGGTTCTGGCTGGGATTAATAGCCTAATTCCTAGGTTGAGAGAGATGATTGTCCTCATCCATTCTAGCAGTAGACCAGACTGACAATAATATATTTCATTTGGGTATTTACACAAACTAACCTATCTTCAGAATGGTGTGATCGGAGTGGAAAAGGGGCTTCATAGCATGAGAAATGAATTTAGCTTGAAGGAAAAGAGACCTAAGAGATGCAAGGGAGCTGTCCTCAAATATTTGATAGGCTGTCCGATGGAAATGGAATTACACTTGTTCCTTAGGCCCCCAAGGGTAGAATGAAGCCTAGATGGAAAGAACGGGAATATTAGTTTTTCCTTATATCAAAGTCCAAATGAGTTGCCCCTATCATTCCACTGATACTGCTCTCAAAGTCAACAATGACTTTGTAATTAATTTCGCAATTTTAAATCTTTCTTATTTCATTTATTGCAGCTACTACCATAGACAATTTTTTTTTCTTGAAACTACTACCTCCCTCCCACCTATATCCCTTGCTAAGACATCTTGCTCTTAGTTTCGCTGTTTCTTTAGCTGTTCTTTATATACGTAAATGTCATTAATTACTATCTTACAGGTAAAGAAACTAGGGCACAGAGAACATCAGCAGCTTGCTTAAGGTGACACAACTAGTGAAGAGCAGAGCCTTGATTTGAAACAGGGCATCTGATTCCAGAGCCTATGATCTCGACCTCTTACATGGGCTTATTTTTCCTTTATCTATTCCTTAATGATGATGTGCCTAGGGATTCGATTTTGACTTGCATTTATTTTAACTTTAGCTGTTCTTAGACTTTTTGGGGGTTTCACACCATTTTAAGAATTTGATGAAAGTTATATGTGCTATTCTAAAAATACACAGTCAAACACATATTTGCATGTAATGCCAGGGAATTAAGAGACCCCCTACAGTTCCATCTATAGACCCTCAAGGGTCTTATAAATCTGGGCATTCTAATATATGCATATGACTTCATCTAAAAAATATGTTCAAAAGAATATTAGTTAAATAATGTGAGAAATCCCAAATATTTTTCTCTAGTCTAAATTTATTATCCAAACATTCAACTGTCTACTGGGCAGAACTATTTGGAACATAAAATTCATTATGTTTAAACTGAACTCATTACTTGACCTAAGTTATTTTTTCATTCTCCTCCTCTTCTGACTTCACCGAATGCTACTAACGCCAGCTTTCTCAGTCCCAAAATCTGGGAATAATCCCACCTCCTGTGTCTCTATCTCCCACACATCTATATAGCAGAGAAGTAAAAATCAATCTTGACAGATTTGTCAAAAAGAGGGAAAATGTAAGGAAATGGCATTTCATATCAGAATAGTATAAGTATAGCAAGTTAAGCAATTATAGTATAAAATACATAATGAAATGCAGAAATAGAAAAGTTAGGTAGTTTTGTTATGTCATCAAACAATGGTAGTATATTTATGATTCAAGTCTTAAAATCGTAGTAGCAAACATCACCTTATGTTTATATTAGGACAATAAGTATTTCCATCATTTTCAGTTTCTACTTTATTTCTGCAACATATCTTTCAAAATATATGTTACTATATCCTACTACTATAAATTGTTTTTAACCAGGCTTTATTTATTTTTATCCCCCCTCAATTTATTTATTGATTTTAGAGAGAGGGAGAGACGGAGAGACACAGAAACATCCATCTGTTCCTGTATGTGCCATGACCAGGGATTGAACCTGCAACCTTTGCTCATTGGGATGATGCTCGAGCTATCCGGCCAGCACACCAGTCTTTCAAATCACTAATTCATTCATTTATTTATTATACCCTTACATGTTTCCCATGATCTCAGAGCTTACAGTCTACTGAATCAGATACATGATCAGGTATTTTCCATAAAGTATAATAAGTGCTGTGATACGGAAAATAAAGCATACTATGTAAGTCTATAGGCAGAATACTAAGAGGGTTGAAGAGAAGAAAAGTTACAGTTTTAAGGGAGATTTTCTGGAAGACATATCTAACTGGAAAACTAACTGTAGGATGATTAAGAGTTAGAAAAAGAGAAAAAAGAAGCAGCAAGAAAAAACGTAGGCAACGCCTGGAGAAAGGTAAGAGATCGGGACCGGATGACCTTAGAAGGTTAGGGGGATAAACACAAAGCTTGAGGAAGGAGGTGAGAGAAGACAAGGCTAGAGTGTGTCAGCAGTGGGAGATCATCAAAGGCCTTCTAGGCTAAGTAAGAGCTTGGACCTTACCTTAAGATCAATAGAGAGCACAGAAAGGTCTTCAGCAAGTATATATCATGGTCCGATTTTCATACCAGAAAGTTCATTCTGACTACAGTAAAAAAGAAAAGCCTGGCCCTGGCTGGATGGCTCGCTTGGCTGGAGCACTGTCTTGCAATGCAGAGGTGGCTGGTTCGGTCCTTGGCCGGGGCACATACAGAAACAGATTGATGCTTCTGTCTCCCCCTTCCCCCCTTCCTCTCTCTGGATTCAATAAAAAAAAAAGATTAAAAAAATAGAAAAAAATAAAGACAAAAAAAAAAAAAAAAGGCAACAGAGAACATTAAAAAAAAAGAAAAGAAAAGCCTGAAGCAAAGGAACATCAGGGACAACTTAGGCCTTGTCCATACCTTACATCTGCATAAACATCTATATGAACATTTTATTTGTACTGTTCATAGTTATTCCATGTGCAGTCAACATCCAGTTAAAGTTCATAATGGGTAAAACCCCAAATATACATATTTGGGGTTAAACATGCTCTGGATGCTAACAGTGTTAAACACACTCTAGATACATAAATACTTGAGAACACAAGGTCAGTGGTTTTACTAAAGATCTGAACCATATTGTTATCAGCTTATTCTATTTCAGTCTTTTAACAAGTTTTTGGTATTCATGCCTTTGCATATTTCCTGTTCTTGAGTGTGTTGGAACCTGTGACTGGCTTCCAACTGAAAGAATGTGGCAGAAGTGATGAAATGTCATTTCTGTTACATAAGACTGTAACATCTGCCTTGCTGAGAGACATTCTCCCTTACTGGTTTTGGAGAAATAAGACACTATTTTGTGACCTGCTCTGTGTGCAGG